>NW_023616352.1:0-27992 GCF_013339695.2 Rhipicephalus sanguineus
AGCGAATTTTTTAACATATACCTGGACACAGCGTATCCGGAATTCCGCGCGAAGATGACATCAACAAGCACATAATAAACAAGCGTCGTAGTAGCCTACGCCTGTGCTCATGCCTCCACTACCACACTGCACTTCAGCAACACGGGAGGCAGAGGTTCGTAGGTCGAGCCGCGAACACGCGCAGGCGTTCCGCATCCTGCTGGCCTCTCTCTAATTATCAACAGGCACGACATTTGCCCGTCGACAACGTTGGCTTTCTGCAGCGCTCACTGCAGCAGTTTTATTAGTCGTTGCTATCGCACTCGAAGCAGTCGGCGGCGAAACAGCGTTGGTGCATTTGGAAGCTGCACTACTCCGACAACAAGCCGTCACACGCTAACATGAAGCGAAAGGCAAAGGACATAACTGCGTCTAAGACTCCCCGATGCTAGCGTGGCCAGTGTGTTTCGCTGGTATCGAGACGCTTTAACCATGGCCCCCAAAATTGCGCGCCGGCGCGCAATCTCGGAGGCCATGCCTGAACTGCTTCGGCGCCGAATCGTTCTCTATCGGCGGTAGTAAGTAATGCCGCATTAAGGCCCGAACACACGTACGCGTTGCAGCGCGTCAACGCGTGACTTTTTGACGCGGCGTCGAGCCCTCTCCCTGTGGAGAGGGAGGGCGCGCAGCTTCGCGTTTGCGGAATGTTAGGCATCTGCCTGGTTAGCTTAGTCGATAGCGCATCGGGCGCTGGTCGTAGCGGACCAAGAGGTCGTAGTTTAGATTCCCGGTGGGGGAACCTTTTTTCTACTGCTTTTTCTTTCTCATCCATTAGCGTCCATTTTATCAACGGTCATTTCCGTGCGAAATCGTCCGATAATGTTGGTGGACCCCGGCATAAAACACTATCGTGTTAAAAAGGGTCATCCCAGGTGTCCAGCACCGGCCGTAGTCAACTGGCCATTGACCTTGGGAGGCACGGGCGTGCTGTTCGTTATGCTCCTGCCAGTGCTGCAGGATTGGTGGAATACTGGCCACCGCGTGGAGAGGAGAACGAGGGGGTGGACCCCAATCATGTTATTTAATCTTGTGCACTAAAGAGCGCCGGCGCCTGTTCACTGAGATCGGAACGATGTAAATACTGTACATAATGTATTTTCTTCCTTCAACTTGTCTTGCTGACTGCTCTGGGCACGATGCCCACACGTGTTCGCACCGGCCACGCAACCCCATTTCCCAACCGTGGTGGCAGCGGTGGGATACCTTGACCCATACTCTCAGCAGTGCACCAGAGGGACGACCCCGTACTTCACAACAATACA
Organism: Rhipicephalus sanguineus; assembly: GCF_013339695.2. Lineage (NCBI taxonomy): Eukaryota > Metazoa > Arthropoda > Arachnida > Ixodida > Ixodidae > Rhipicephalus > Rhipicephalus sanguineus. The sequence continues at coordinate 1,302 of NW_023616352.1, forward strand.
CTCCTCCGCGAAACGACTGCAGCATATTGGTCTTTACCAAGTCATCGATACCGCCGTCTTCACGAACTCGATCCAGACATGCACGTTACCGCCAACCATGAAAAGGTGCAGTACGAGCCTACTACACAGATTACGACTAGGTGTAGCGTTCACTCGTCGTTACTTACACCTTAACGGCTGTGCGGACAGTCCGAATTGCGAGGTATGTGGCACTCCTTAGACTACAGAACAACTCTTGTGCGGCTGCCCACGATATATCACGCAAACAAATCCGATTGCCGCCCCCTTGTTGAAATCTACGAAACAACAAGTTTCAGAAAAAGTTCTGTTGGGACCATCACCTCGTCATCAGCGCGATATTCTGAAACGCTGAACAAGTTTTTGCGCACAGCACTCGACAAGAGACTGTAAATAGTTTCTGGACATTCAAGGTTTTGCTTCATCGCCACCTTGCTCCTATTCATCAACACCTTCTCTCTCCTCTCTTCCCCCCCCCCCCCCCATTTTTTTTTTCTAACACTGAGTAGCAGGCCAGAAGATTGATTCAGGCCGACCTCTCAGCTTTTCTGCCACAGTAAACCTCTCTCTCTCTCTGTTGATTTACCTTCTGAAAAGAGCTAGATGTTAACAAATGCGTCCTTTGTAACAACTTGTAGGAAGCACAATTTTTATGATTTGTGTAAATTTCACCAGTTAACTGTATGCTATGCCCGGAACCATGTGCCCGGAAGTCATAAAGCGAGAAAGAAGAGGCAGGGAAGAAGAAGGCGAAACGAACATTGTTCAAAATACCTTCAAAATTTTAAACTACGAATTCTTGGCCAGTCCCCCAGAGTAGGTATGTGCCATAGTACTGAAGAAATAAATAAATAAATAATAAATAAATAAATAAATAAATAAATAAATAAATAAATAAATAAATAAATAAATAATAAATAAATAAATAAGTAAATAAAGAAAGAAAGAAAGAAAGAAAGAAAGAAAGAAAGAAAGAAAGAAAGAAAGAAAGAAAGAAAGAAAGAAAGAAAGAAAGAACGTCTTTCTCAATGTAGCTAGAGGAAATATGTGAGTTCGAGCTAGTTGGTACTCCATACTTCACCATTAAGCCAAGGAGGCTTGGTTAAGCGCAAGAAGTTTGGACAAAAGGACGAAAAACGACATTCAAAGCAACCAGTAAAGTGGAAGGCGCAAGAACGAACATTTTATATACCTTGCCGCGCATCGCCATGTGATCATTTCACGAAGCATCGTGTTGCCTGTCTGGCGTGTAAAAGCTAAAACAGGGATATGCTTATGAGTCGTTCGCTATTTCATCCATGAACTAGCGGTGAACAGCTCGCTTGTACAAGACTCGTGTCATTTTCATTTGTGTCAGTTGATCTCGTGGCCGCCAACGAATCTCCTGATCCCGCATCTCGCACCTTGGACCAACTTCTCACGCCTATAAAATTGGGAGCTACTCTCAATCGATCAAAGTATCCTTGAAGAAATCTACTTGCGCCGAAGAGCTCTGACTAGACGTAAATTATTACTCGGCGTTACTCTGCTCATGTAAGTTCCTGAAAGTCCTTTGAGCTGCGCCTCACACGCGGACCTTGAAACAGGGCTGGTAGTTATCTATACGATAGAAATGTACTCCTAGCATTCCTTAAGGCCATTTCACAGTTTCGAAGCAGGCACCTGGTGAGGCAAAAGCAGCCCACTTGTATGTACAATAAGTATATTTAATAAATCCACTCGTCGCGCTTAGTAGAAGGCCCAGTAGTGATTCGTTAAGACTGGTTGAGACAGCCATTTTATGGTGCTGACTGATTAATTTGAATCCCAGAACTTTCTGAGAACCCTGTGGACCGTGATCATATACTATATACGTACTGAATTTAAAGTGTCATAGCTCAACGTTCTTTGCCTGCGAAAAAGGTTAACTCGTTCGTTGCGCACTATAGCGCACAGGGACCTGTGGTCGACTAGGAGAAAAACTGCACCCAGAAAGGGGAGGACACTAAGCCTCTGGTTTTACGGTTAAGGTATTCCCTGCGGACCACAGCCTTAAAACTTTACTGCCTCGTTCGCCTGAAACGACGTTCTCATAGTTGTCCGGAACTTGAAATGAATGCATTGAGATGAACTCTTTTCGCGTCAGCTTAGCGAAACCTCGAACGCGAGTTTATCTACCGCGAAGACGACGCGATTGCGAGTCTTACGCAGCTTCATTTAAGATATCCACAATTGTTGTTTGTTGATTACATTTCTTGATTTTAAGTACAGTCGAGTCGTTGCCGACTGCTCGAGCCACCATGAGTATGTGTGAACGCTAGCGAGATCTATTCAGTGCAAGTTCTTTGAGCTCATCGAAACGAGATGTTTAGACGAATACCGTCTAAACATCTCGTTCACGAGAGTCCTCGTATTATTCTTACATTTCAAGTTGACTAGCATCAGTTTATGCTCCACTTAAACGGCAGCCCGCATAACGGGGACAAAACAACAGTCTACCACCCAAAACGCTTGATCAGGATATATTTAAACAGTGGGCAGCGCTAAAAGATTGGACGTACAATCAATGCGCAATTATAAAGAAGTTAACGAAATCACAATGTGATAATGAAACGCACCGTAGCGCAGGAGTGCAGATTCTTTATGACATGCCCCCCCCCCCCCCTCCCGGGATCTTCTAACAGCGGAGCCGTCTAAGCTCGCCGTAATTTGTCTGTCCGGAACAGAAATGATCATCATCATGAACCGACACTCGCTCTCTTTGTCCTCTTCTTCATCGTCGTCGTCTTCTTCACCTTCTGCTTCGCTCCCAGAACACGTGCGGCGATTTGTCCGGCGCGGGGTACAATAACCTGATGGGCGAGAGAACGAGTACAGAGAGAGAGAAAGAAAGAGGGCTGAGAGAGAGAGAGAGAGAGAGAGAAAGAAATAAAAATAGAAAGAAAAAGAAACATAAAAATTCTTGGCGGAAAAATTTCTCGGCAAGGCGGGATTCGAACCCTCGTTCCAACGATCCGAAGGCGAGCATTGTAACTACTCGGCTATCCAGGCACGCTAGCAGCCTTGCATAGCAAAGCCTTGTATAGTACAGCATAGCAATGAAGGGGCAAAGGGAAGCGATGGTGAGGAGGAGAGATGCGTGGGTGAAGAGCTGGGATAGGAGGAGGGAAGATATAAATGAATAGCATAGAAAGAATGAGAAAGAGAAAATGGAGCGAGAAAGAAAGTCAGAAAAAGAAAGGGAGAGAAAGTAATGGAGAGCAAAAAAGATAGAAATAAAAAGGAAGTAAGCAAGAAAGCGATACAGAGAAAGAAAAGGAAGAGCAAGAAAGAGAGAGAGAGAAAGTGAGGTTGACAAACAAAGAGAGTGAGGAAAGGAGGTGAGGGTGAGGAGGAGGAAAAGGAGGACGGGAGAGAGTAAAGCATAGCATAGACAGCATGAGAAGAAGATAAATAGAAACAAATGTAGAAAGAGAAAGAAAGAGTGAAAGAGAGAGAATCAAAGTAAGAGAGAGAAAGATAGAATGAAAGAGGAAGCAAGCGAGAAATAGAAAGACGGAGAGAGAGAGGGAGAGAAAGGGAAGAAATAGGAAGAAAAATAGAACGGGCAAAAATAGAAATAAATAGATGGGAAGAGCGAAAAAATAGTACAAATAAAGAGAGAAAAAAAGACAGAAAGAACGGGAAGAGAGAAAAATAAAGAGAGAGAGAGATGAAGAAATGAAGAGAAAACTAAACAGCAACAAAGACTGCCGCCCAGCTCCGCACTCCCTCCGATGGTGGTGGTGTGCGGCGTGACCAGCCTTACTGCGCATGCGCAAACCCTCGCCACTTCCCCTCTCCCCTTTCCCCATCACCATTCCCCCTCTGAAACGCGGGCTCTACATGCAGAAACGCTGCTTCGCATCGTTTCATGGTCCCCTTTAGCAGGAGATGGCGTGATTTTTTTTCACCTTGCGTCTAAATCTCAGTGTTGGTGGTAACGCGTTACAAGTAACGGCGTTACTTTTTTCAGTAACTTAGTAACGTACCCGTTGCTATTTCAGAACTGTAAGGGGTAACGTACTTACGTTACCATTTTTCGGTAACGTGAGCTGTCGCGTTACGCTTTACTTTTTATTTCAATTATCCCGGGAATTTCACACAAAATTCATTCGTCTTGTAGGAGCCACTTTCCCACAGCTCGCCCCGACGTTATTGTGTCACAGCGGCGGAGCAATGTTTATATAGAACCAAGTTATATAAACGTTGCGGCGGACAGCTGTCGGCCCGCCAAACGTTGACAAAGCGACCCCGCGCGGGGTCCTTTGTTGTGGGGGGAAATTGCAATGGGAACCAAATTACCGAAATTTCTTGAACGAATCTGCTATATTTTCGGCTATCTTGCTACGAGGTTCAATTTGTCGTTGATCGTCGATGAAATGAAGCGAAATGCAGTCCTCGTAACCATCAAAAGCGAGCTGTCGAGATATGACTCGGCGCGAGACTGAGCTAGCTCCAACACAACCGAGGTTGACTTCTTCGGAAATGCCTTCTCGACATCATCGCGAACTGAAGGTGAGCGACTGTCTGAATGCCTTTGGTGTTGCATGACATCGCGATGAGCGGGCTCAAGGATAACTTTCCGCGCTTTCATCAGCTCTTCCTGAAAGTGAATACACGAGTACCACATAGCGCATACGTCGAGCTCCTATTTAGCGTAGGTGTGGACGTATTTGCTAAGAAGCGAGTCAAGCTGTCCGATGATAGCTTTGAAATGCAGCTGTCGCTTACATTCAGCAATTTGAAGTTACAGCAAGTTGTCCCTGCAATAATCTAGCGCTGTTAATAAACTTAGCATTCAAAATGAGTTTTCCTTCTTGCTCTCTGCAACTGCGACTACGTTTCTGGTTATTGAATTCCTCAGCGAGCGAAGCAAACCCTGAACACCTTCACATGCACAGTCGCAATATTTGCCGTAATAATAGAGGCTAAATTGAAAAAAAAAATTGTCCATGGGCGCAAATACTCCCCCCCCCCTTCTGTTTATGCCATTTAAGCATTTCTTTATTGCTACAAAATTTGCGCATTTATTTTGTAAGTAGAAGCACGACGTCATAATTACTGCAAAATTGTTTAGTGGTGTTTTCTTTGCAGACAGCGCTGACGATGAAATTGATCCCTTTTTGTGTAATGTCCCACCGCGAGAAATGGCTTCCCCATGTGTCACAGAGTCAGAAGTTCATCACATGTAACTGTACAGGGAACTTTAGGCCACTATAGTACTGCGAAGGTACAGCGCATTTGTGCAAATTATTTTTGTTAAATCAGTACTTCGGGTAAAATTGTTGCTTGGGCTAGAACTTTCATGTGGAAATATAAATGAGCTTTACAAAGTTGTTATTGTAGGTTCCTGCTGCGAAGATGCACTGATTAAGATTTATGACCATGGAGTAACGGCAGAAGTAACGTCCGTTACTTTTTTTCAGGTAACAGTAACGTGCTAACTTTTTTTGTGGGTATAACGTAGGGCGGTAATGCGTTCCTTTTTCTTTAGCGTAACGAGTAACGTATTTAGTTACTCTCTTTCGGTAACGCATATATACAACACTGCTAAATCTAAACCCTCCACGGTGGTCTGGTGGTTATGGTGCTCGACTGCTGACCCGAAGGTCGCGGGATTGAATCCCGACCTCGGCGGCCGCATTTCGATGGAGGCGAAACGCTAAAGACCTGTGTACTTAAGATTTAGGTGCATATTAGAAAACGCCAAATGGTCATTATTTCCGGAGCGCGCCACTACGGCGTTCCTCATAATCACACCCTGGTTTTGGGAAGTAATAATAATATGTGGGGCTTAATGTCCCAAAACCACGATATGATTATGAGGAACGCCGTAGCGGAGGACTCCAAAAATTTCGACCGCGTGCACCTAAATCGAAGTACACGGGCCTCAAACATTCTCGCCTTCATCCAAAATGCAGCCGCCGCGGGCGGGATTCGGTTTCGCGACTTTCGGGTCAGCAGCCGAGCGCCATAACCACTAGGCCACCGTGGCGGGACAGTTTTGGGACGTAAAACCCCAACTTTTATATTATGCTTCGTCTAAATCTAAGTACACGGAAATTTTTGTATTTCACCTCCACTGGAACAAAGCCGCTGAAGCTAAGGGACGAAACGCAATAGCCGCGGAGATAGTACAGCGGGGGTATGTATAATAATGCAATGAAAGAATGCACTCTAATATTGCGAATGCGTGGCTATTGCTCGAGGCATCATTTCATCGTAAAGCGGCTTTGTTCAGAGTTTTATGCAAATTAGTAAAGGCCCGTACGGGTCGGCATTAGCACGGCCGGGTTCATAAACTATAGACGTTGCACAATGCAATTCAGCTTGCGACTGTTAAGTCCCACGCTTTTTTAGCGTACGCATATGTTTGTGACGAAGTAACGATGAAGTCACCTAGCTGTTCGCGTATAATGCGCTGACGTCATTTCGGTTACGGTATATTTTTTTAGATTTCTTGTTTTCTAATTTTTTATACAAAAGTATTTTTCGACCGCATTCAATATCAATTCGTGACTGTGTTAGGTAGGTGCCTATGGTTGACTTAAAAGTTTTAACGCGATAGCGTTAGAGAGCTCGTGTCGCAGAAATTCCGTTGTCGGTGTCGGCACCGTTGGTTGTGAGCGAAAAATCGACCGTGAGCGAAAAACGTAGAAGGAAAGCAGCAAATAAAATAAACAATAAAATTTCGGTTTCATTGAGGATCGAACCCGGGCCGTTCGCGTGGCAAGCAGGTGTCCTACCACGAAGCCACGAGGTTACTTGCAGCTACTTCGGAAAAAAACACTACATAAATGCTATGTAGTGGAAGGAGTCTCCTTAACGCATTTTGTTCGACAGGTGTCACGACGGAAAACGAGCCCATTCGGCGATTTGTAGGCGCATTTGGGAGACCATCAAACTTACGTCGAAAAAGGCCGGGATAGTGCAGCCATCGCCGCTAAAAACACACGAACTTTCAAACAGCTCTAACAATGGACAACTAGTCCATCTAGCGGAAAACATATCAACAAGCAACAGCAAACGCTAGATAATGTGCTGCCATCTGTGAGGCATTGTGAGACTCTTCATGGCCTCCGAGATGGCAAGCGCGCGGCGTGTATCTTAGAGGCCATGCGACTCTTGCTTTAGATCGAAAGCCTGTGCCATTCGCGCGCGCGCGCGCGCGCGCGCGTGTGTGTGTGTGTGTGTGTGTGTGTGTGTGTGTGTGTGTGTGTGTGCGCGTGTGTGTGTAACAAAACACATTAATAAGTATGCACTTAGTGGTTGAAGTGCGCTCTAGGGGCCGGATTTCGCTATTGCGTTCAACTCTTAAAGGCGAAGCTTAAGGGTCCCCCCATTTTTTTTTTTCTTTTTCGGACAGTGCTGATGATTACAGAAGGAACCTTTCGAGATAAAGCATCACCCGATTGCGTAAAGCAATTTCGTATACTGCTGCGAAGAACGCGATCGCGAGAGTTGCTTGCACCGCAATGTTGGCGTTGCACTATAAAAAATTGTCCGAACCATTTGTTGAAATCAGCGGTATCTTTCGCAAGTCTGCCTTTGTTTCAAACGTTTCAGCTCGCCACGCAGAACAATAACAGGAACGAAAAAAAAAATAATATGCTCACCGACGAAAAAGCGTCGACCGTCCGCGCTCTGGGTACCATCATTTCGTACGAGCAGCTTTTGAGCTACGACTTTCATTTCGATCCTGATACCCTTGATATCCTTTATAAATGGCCGCCGTCTCTTTAAGTGCCAGCATTTTGTTATCGCGGCCCTATGTTGTGCTTTCCTCTTTGTTGTCATCACTGGCTAGGCTTGGCTTGGTAGACAGCACGTTGACTCATGACCACTTTGCTGTGCTTTGCTCTGCTCTGCGCTGTCCACGAATTCCCCTTTGCTGCTTTGTGTGTTGACGTTATTTCGTTCCTCTCGACTGTGTCGCGGTCGTTGGCCTGTCAGCCCACTTTTTGTTCCTTTTGTGACGTCACCTGCAATACATTTTACTCTCCAGCAAATTGCGAAACCTGATATATATTATTGTGTCAACGCGGCGAGACTATATATTTTAGACTTTTTTTTCTGCACTGTTGGTCGCGATATCTCATTTGCTCTGTCATTACGTTTCACAAATCCAAGCAGTGGGAACGTTGGCCACGAACAAGTAAGCGCACAACCTCAATGGCTCTCCTGTATGCCTATATAGTTACATGTCTGGAAATTTATTGTGCAATATGCCCTGAAAGTCACAGTTCGTTTTAAAAGTCCAATAATTTACAAAAGTAAAAGCCGATTGCGTGGAATCTAGTCGTTCGTAACCGCACATCGATCACCTCATCGTTACTGTCACATAATTCATGATCTATGGGCTCCTGCAGTAAGCAAATGACAGTCTTTCACGATATACGTGGTATCTGTATGACTTTACTCGGCAACTCCGCGTAGTTGTCTAATCTTGCGAAACTCAGAAAACTAAGAAAACGACACAGAAAGCCAAACCTTCGTTGAATAATTCAGCCTGAAGGTGTGTTTCAACTTCTCAACGACAAGACCTGCCACTGCGAGTGAACTAAGAGCAAATGTCGTCACGCAAAACGCTTCCTTTGGTGTTCCTTTCGTCCTTGCTTCGTAGCATGACATTGCTATCTTGTTCGCCATTTTGTGCGCTCTGTGCGCGGGGGAACTTGACACCTCTTTATAGAAGAGCATGTCTTTCTCAGAGTATAGAATGCTCCAATTCTTATTTTCCAGCGCTCGGAGTTCTTTCTGACGCACATTTTTTTCAAGTTTTTTTTTTCTTTTTTTTTTGTTCGAACGTTTATCTGAAAGCATAGGCCCGCTGCCTCGGGAACCATGTTGCGTAAGTAGTAGCAATTTGAAACGATCGTGAGTGTGTTCGGAGTCGCGGAGGCAGGAATTATCGAAATTCGTTTCTCTCCTTTCTTCTTTTTCGAAAAAATGTCGAAAACGAACGGTCACTGCAGTCTGGCGTCTTAAAACCTGGCGTAAAAACAAAGGCAGTAGGGACTGGCTCTATACACCAGATGGTTGAGAACGGCAATAGAGTGACTGAACAAGTTGAGCAAAGTATAGGCTCAGTGAAACACACCGAAATGACAACGAAAGATTGATTAGTCTCTTTAATGCTCTTTTTTTTGCTGTTGTTGTCCGCTTTATCCTCGGCTATAACTCTGTGTGCTGTGTTTGTCTCACGTCATCGAAGTTGGGACAGCGTACGCGAGCTCGAAACTGCTTAATGGACCTGCGTCAATTCTGTGGTAATTCCCGCTGCCATCGTAGACGAGTAAGAAAAAAGGGGCGAGCTATTCAAGGCATGCATTCCGACAAAATTTCGTCGGCAACGCATTACTGCGTTGAAGCAATAAAACCTTCACTTGTTAGTCGACGTTCGCCATGTGTGTTCCTTCGCTTGCTTTACGTCTCCTTCGCGCTATTTTTCCCATTTAAAAATGTTTGACTATCTAGCACAACGAACCACACTTCTGGCACATAACCCATTGGGTGGTTCGGAAATTAATTGTAGCAAATTACACAAAAAACAAATCTCGGTGTTTAGTTTTTTTGTTTGCAGCCCTGAATTAAAGGAGAATATTTTTATCTTGGCAAATACAATCATTGCTTTCAAATCCTGCCGAGGCACACATGTCGTGCCGTCTACTGTCTGCCAAATAGTTCCAGTGGTATTTATATACATCAGAGGGCAATTAAGATTTGGGGTATAACATATCTGCCGCGTGGGCAAACGCTGTTATCACCCGCGCGTGCCAGACAGAGACGGCCTCCGATGCTCCGCTGAGTCAATGTGGATAATCTGAACGGAGAGGAAGCATCACGCACTAGTAAACCTGAGAAGCGATAGAATGCGATAGTGAGATACTAGTGGGTTACTGTTGTTTCGCATGGGGATACACGATTCTGCTTTCGTGTGAGTATGTGCGCTCAAGTGAGCACGCTGGGTGCGAGGAAGCGGACACTGCATGTTCGTAAACAGAGGGTCACTTCGATCACCAAGTTTTGATTTTGTGCTTCAGTGGTGCAGTTACTTAAGGGTATGGTCGAAATGGTAGGGAGGACGCCTAGATAGTCCTCTGAAGAAGAAGAAGAAGTAGAAGAAGAAACACTGGGTTGCGCCCTGTATTTTTTTAGGACAGCGGCAGACTGTTTCGCCGGCGTTAGGATCCAGTCGGACGCGTTGGAGTTGTGCGTCTAGTTACGTATTGTATTTTTGTGTTGCAGTTAACTAGCACTACCGGTGAGAGCAGCCGTGCAACTGTGAGATACGCTGGTCACGGCTAACCTGTGATCACTGAAAGCGTTCCCTGATAACCATCGTGTTTTTTTTTTTCTGTTACATTTTTTTTCGACGCATAGCTTTCCTCTCAGGAGAACTTGGAAGTACCAGGAACCGTAAATATATCGAGGAAAACAAAAACGCTGTGCTGTTGTTTTGTATCGCTAGGATGTTATGTTTTACTGGTCAGTAGGTTAAACGCAATAGGAAAGATGTAAAGAAAAAGAATGCTACAAAGATTAAATTTACCGATAACGAAACCCGAGATTGTGGTCTAAAAGTATCCGAAAATTTGAGCGCGTGGTTTCGCTGGCGCATATACATGGGTCTACGTTTTAGCAAGACTTGATGTTGGGCTAGTTGGTATAGCTCACTTTGATAAAATAATTCGGCGCACAAGCACACACCTACACGCGCAAACATTCAAACTCGCCTGCGAGTGTTTTAAATGTTTGCGTGTGTGAGTGTATACGCCCCCCTGTGGTTTTCTTATTTCTCGGCTAAAGCATTCGCGTAAGAACACCTCGATAAAATAATCACAGCGTCACTCGGCACAGGTTGTTGAACACACTTATATGTACGAATATTTTCCTAATAAAACGACAGTTGCGAGTCAGCGCATGACCTGTTCATTCTTTGACGTTCTCCTCATCCTCGTGAGCGTTGCAGGAGCTGAACGATGGAACAGAAGATGATAGATAAATGCAACTGTGTCGCAGCCCAAGAAAAAAAAAACCGACAAAACATATTGATATCAGGCGAGTAAGCGTCCAGAGATAAGTTATCCAGGGCGAAGGAGATTTCTCGGCTGTAATATCGTCTCTGTTGTGACTCCATTTCAGGCTGCATGCTTTTCTGTTCCTTTTGTTTACGCTACGGATCATGGAGAGATGGTAGGCCTTCACATACCTCGCTAATTCCACGAGGAAGCACTGGCTCGTCCCAGGAGGCTTCCAAGGCGACAGCCATATACATCCCCCCCCCCCCCTAGAAGGTGTCTAGAAGCTCCTCGGGCCTGACCATTATCACAGAATAAAGGAAGCTTCGTAAAGAACAAACAACAGTTGCCTGTGTGGCAACCGTTTGAGTGTGAAGGATACGGGGGGAGCTGCCGTCCGAGCGACGGGCTCCTCCCGAATCTCCTCCCAGGGGAAGAGGAGCGACCCCGCTCGGCGTCAGCATGCTACGTGGTTCGTGACGGTTCCATTAAATGTTGCTGGAGTTCATTGGACGCTTGCATCAGTTATTTATTTCTTTGTTCAGTCTTCTTACACTTCTAATGAAAAGGAAGATGATGATCGGAGATAAAGAAAACAGGTGCTTGTGAAACAATGTTGAGTATACAGTGAGCCTCTTCGATTTTCCCTGTTCGGGCAGCCAAACGGCAGCCCGAGGACTCCTTTCTGACAGGAAATGACGTCATTATGCGTCACTGTGACGAGGGTCGAAATTCTCGGGCAAGCGTCGGGCAGCCCGAAGCGGCCACGCCAGACACGAAAAATCGAACAGCCGGCAGGGGGCTCGCCGCCACAGCATCATCATCATCGTCACGCTAGCGCAGCCGTGTTCGCTCTGTGTCGTCTGCTACATCGTCAGCCTGTAGACATGGCGGCTTCGGCAGACGAGTTGGTTGTTCTGCTACAAGCAGTAGCAGAACTGATACGCGATTACGACGCGATTGAAGAGGGGAGTGATGATGTGGAGTGCCACATCGTCAGCCTGCTGTTGGCCCGGCTTCTGAGGCAGGATCGGCACCGCGTCCCATTATACGTCGAGCGGGTTGTTCCTGCGTATGTGGACCTCGAGTTCAAAAAGATGTTTCGACTGTCGAGAAACACAGCTGCGGCTCTTGTCGAAGAGTTTGAAAGGTCCTCATTTCATCCGCAGGGCTCGCGTGGACGAATGAAACTGTCAGCGGAGAAGACCGTGCTCATCGGACTGACTTATCTCGGTACGCAGACGACCATGTATGCCATTGCGGACAAATTCGACGTCAGTGAGTCGAGTGTACACGGCGCAATCCGGCGTGTTCTCGACTTTCTCGTCTCCATCAGTGAGAGGGAGATAAAGTGGCCGGACGGCAACGACATCGCACGAAGCAAGCGTGCATTTCGTGCGCTGTTTCAACGACAAGGGGTGGAAGCCGGCCTTCCAGACGTCATTGGGGCCCTTGACGGCTGCCACATCCGCATCTCTCGACCGTCAGAATCGGAGGAGAGCTACTACAACAGAAAAAAGTTTCACTCCGTAATACTACAAGGTGTCTGCAACGCCGAGCGGGTGTTCACGCATGTGTTCATCGGCTTCCCGGGCCGCGTGCACGATGCCCGTGTACTGGAGGAAAGCTCTCTTTTCCGGGATGGAGAATTGAAATGCGAAGGTAAGAAAAAGTCGTTATCTGTATTATCAGGCAAGAGTGAATTGAGGAGCCCAAATTGAAGTAGTGACATGAGGAAGGTTAGCCATATATAAACTAACTACGTTAGGTGATTTTTTAATTGCAGTATAGGTCTGAGGTGCTATATATGATGAACTCTTTTGGCAGGAGGCTACCTGATCGGTGACAGCGCCTACCCGTTGATGCCTTGGCTGCTGCCTCCTTACCGTCAATGCGGAGCCAGCTGGCAGCCATGGATGGAGACCTTTAACGCAGCGCATTGCCGGCAACGGGTCGTCATAGAAGGAGCTTTCGGTCTGCTAAAGACCCGCTTCCAACGGCTCATGTATGTCGACGTCGCTACCATCCCACAAACTGTGGACATCGTGATGGCGGCCTGCGTTCTGCACAACATTGCCAGCAGGAGCGGCGACGATGTGAATGACGAGCAACCTGTGGACCATGACGCAGATGTTTCGTCGAAAGAACCGGAAAGTGGAGCAGTAACATCGGTCCTTGCGAAAACTGTGCGCGACACCGTTGCCCAGGCTCTGTAGCTTTTTATCATGAGAAGACTATGATAAGAATCCTTTTTTTTGTGGGCGCAGATCATTCTTTAATATTTTGTTCAAACTAGAACCGCCCCTTTAGTCGTGCCTACATATATACGCTGTATTATTTTTAGTGCGCACTAAACAGTTGAAATGGTTGTTAAGTGTTCGTGTTGTCAGTATATATTCATAGACAGCCATCATGAAACGTACGTTCGTTTCTCGTACGGCATTTGCTACTAAAAGTTTTCATTTCAGCACTGCACGCACATTGCACATTTTAATATAATCCACACTCGGGAGATCATGATCTTTAAACGGCAAAAAGTTTATTTTTCACTGGAATCAATATCGTTAATACAGGACTATAGGGTTAAAATGTTCAAGTTAGATCTCTGGAATTACTGATGATATGGAACAAAAGAACAACATTAATACTAATATGTACAGCAACCGGCTGATTAAAACACGAGAAAATGACTCAAACACACTCTGTTCTGAACATATGTAAGGAGGGCATCAAAGTAATCTAAATGCACACACAAAAAAGCACGGCTGTGTTGCTTGAAAAAATGCAAACATAAGAAAAAATGAAGTGAATTGCAATGCAATACAAAGATATGAAAAAAAAAAGGAAGAAAAGCACATATAAATTACTCGGCTTCAGATTGCTGCCGAGAACTACGAGAAAAGTAATTCTCTGCAGCCACCACAAGCCTTTCGAGCAAAGCTTCATGCCGGACCCGACTGGTCATTAACTCCTTATGCCGTTCAGTCCTGTTCCTCTCCGCTTCGTCTAATCGCGAGAGAAGAGCCTCCGTGACATTTTTGTTCTTGCGGGACTTCTTGGCCGCAGATGGTCCGGATTGGGGCTGTTGCACTGCTGATGGAACATCAACGGGCTCGTCCGAGCCACCCGCTTTTTGCTCCACTGGCTGGGGCTGAGTGCTGAAATTAATAGAGTATACTGCATGGTCACCACACGGTAGATCGCAGAAAAGTTACGCAACAGCGCCTGCGAAAGAATATTCAATCCAATGCATACAACAGAGACTGCCAAAAAATAACCAGTTGCTGTAATAAAATTATTATTGACTGCCTGTGCCCTTTCTTCCTAATTTCGATCATTGCAGAGAACCAACGAGCGAACTACAGATGACAATTCTTTTGCCTAAATAACTATGCTAAACACGCCTCCTTACTATGTATACATGTTAATTGTGACAATGGATGCTTTTAGCTGAATGGATGAATACAATTCATTTGAGCCGCACATATTATGCTCTACCCATCCTAGCTTATACGTATATAAAAATATGCGTGGAACGCAGACATTTGTTTTCCTTAGGAGGCCAGTCGAGTGTCGCACTGTTTTTTTTTTTTTTTCATTCATTCAGTGTAACTGCTTCTTTAATTATCATATATGTAAAGAACGAAATATCCTGCATGCATGCAATAGCAATAATGACTTACTCATTGCTTTTTTTCACTACTCCCGGCTCGAGCAGGTACGTCGGGTTGACAGCGTGGTCTTTTTCAAACACCTCGCTGAGCTCCCTGGTGATATAAATCATGATAATTGTAATGACAATGACATGCGCGATATATTTGTCACAATATTATTACGGGTATGCATGCAAGCTCAACACAACATGCTGGTATATATAGCGGCCGGTATACATATCGAACGTCACAATTCATCGTAATTTTGATGCAAACAACGTCACGATGCAGATGGAATGAATAAATGTTTTTTTTTACAAGTTATATGCCTCAATCTTGCTTAAATCGTTACAACAAATGTCAATCGTATGGAACCTCCGAGTTCGTTTATTTGACCGACAGTGAGAACTACAGTCACGCTAACTGCCACATGCACTGCACGTTTTCACTATATTGAATTCTAATTGGTAGTGGGAACAAAGTCTACCATCATTATTTCTTAAATTAATAAAATGAGAGTTCATATATAAAGCACGAGTTAAAACATACTCCTCAAATTCGACGACTTTCAGGTCATTCCCCGAGCGACTATTGTGGCTCTTAGCCTTCATGTAGGCTCTCCTCAGAGTTCTCCATTTGTTTTCCACCTGGTTTGCATTGAGATGGCTGCCAAACTCCGTGTTTATGGCAGCCGCCAGGGTCTTCCATTCATCCCGTTTTGTCTTTAGCCGGTTTCGCTTGTCGGCTTCGAATGTCTTTTTAGATTCAATAAGAAACAGCACTTTGGCACGCGGCCACAGCTGTGTCTCTTCAGCTTCAACTTTGGTTTGAGCGGACGTTTCTTGTGGTGCGCGCGCGGGTGACCCGTCCTTATCGCCCTCGGCGGTCTTGGTGTCCGACGCACCACCGTTGCAGCAACCTTCATCGGCAAACGTGATGTGCGTGCCTCCTGCGTGAGGGCACAAATGGGACATAAACAACACGAAAATCGCTCGCACGACAGTGCAATGTCTTACCTTCGGTCACATACACGGGATTACCGTCGTGCAGCACAACGCAACCATTCTTTAAGAGAGGGCGCACTTCCGTCTGCACCCCGTTTAAAATAATCTTCCGTGGCGCAAAAAACGGACGCCATGCTAAGCAGCGTACGGCTACAACTGGAATTTACGTCAACCACCGCGCAAGCAGCGAATTGAAAAAGAGCGCCGAACCGAGCGGCGAACTTCTGCTCAAAGAATTCGCGAGCAGACGACGCGACGAAAAAAAAAAAAAAAAAAAACACGCAGAAGAGGCGCGTCGTCTGCTCGCTGCCAGCGTGCTGCCAGCGCAAATCGTTCCGGCAGGAGGAGCGAGTCCGCGGGCAGCCCGCTGGCTGCCGGAGAGGGAAAAACGAACGCGTTTACGGCAGCCGTCGGGCAGGTGGGCGGAGCTCGGCGCTGCCCGAGAGCTGTCCGAGAAAAACGAACGTCTGGCAGGCTGTCGGGCAGCCCGCTGGCTGCCGTCTGGCAGCCCGAGCGAATAATCGAAGAGGCTCAGTGGCTACGGTGCTCGGCTGCTGAACCGCACGTCGCGGGTTCGATCCCGGCCGCGGCGGTCGCATTTCGATGGAGGCGAAAATGCAATAGAGACCCGTGTACGTAAATTTAGGCGCACATGAAAGAACCTCAGGTGGTCGAAATTTGCCGTAGGCCGACTACCTGGGGTTCGGCCTACGTCGGCCTATCAGTGCCGTAGGCCGACTGCCTTTGTCACTTTCAGGTGCGGCCTAAGGACAGGCTGGAATTTGCCCATAGGCTAGAAGAATTCCAGCGTAAGCCGTCACTGTAGAAACTGGCTTAGAATATTACGCGAAGTGAGGTTCTCAGTTTCACGGACAATTTAAATTGCACTAGCCCGTAGTGCCTTCTAGAATTTTTATAGCCTTCATAAAAAAGCCTTTTCTACAGAAAACCTACGCTTATTTCCAATTTCAGCTATAGTCTAACCTAGCGTATCGCGACAATGATGGAATATGCAAAAAAAAACTTCTATAGCATGTCCGGTCTTCACTCCCTTTTGGTTAACTGCGCCACTCCCAACGTTGGCTCCGAAAGGTCGGGCAAGTGAACCGACCTTATTGGTTTGAGCCATTTGAAATTAGATCATAACTCCTGCTCCTGTCTTTTCCTGTTCTGCATCACAAAACATCGCCGAAAAAGAATTATGTACAGACAACACATATGTTGTTATTATCACATACAAATAAAAATTTCGTACGAAATAACCTACAACACAACGACGTTATTGTGCTGAAGGCGGAATGTTTTTTTTTTTACTACGGTCCGAAAAAGTAAATAACGGTGCGCAAGATTTTCGATTGCTGCCCAGGCAACGCAGGGCACATGTCATACTCGCAGATACTACAGAATCGCTCACAAGTGCTAAGAGATCTCGTTGAAAAATACAACGCGAATCACGCGAGGGCAAATATATCGATAATAAGATGTGGCGATTTCCTGTGCGTATTGGTGTACACGCAACTGATTGAGAATGGCGTGACTCATATTTTGAAAGCCCTCGTGGAGAAATGACGCCCTTTGTGTACTGTAATGTGTCGCTCGAATACAACTCTCGAAAATAGAACGTATAGCCATAAGGCGGGATAAAGTCGCGCAAGAAAAATCGTGGCAAGCGATACTGGTGTACCGTACAAGTTGTTTGGTGCCTCCCCCCTCCTCCCCCCCCCCCCCGCTTCTCTTTCGCTCTCTCTCTATCATTCAAACGAAGTCTTATAAAACGAATAATTTCTCACTAATACCATAAATTTTTTTCTCCCAACGCCATCATTACAGGAATGCTCGATTTGTTAGAACGGCGGAGGAGCGGTAGAGAGCGTGCTTCCATATACATGTGAGATGAATGAACGGTCACTTACTTAAATATGAAATACTTGACGCGCCAGCGTATATCAAGATTTCTTGCTAAAAGGAATTCCTTCAGCGCTGATTACTTTTGAACAAAGAAGGCGAGGTCTTGATGAGCTCGCAAGTTTCATTGTTCAGGCGCCTTCAGTTATTCACTGAGCGGCGCTTTGTGCAAACAAGGTATTTTTCTCCCCCCTCTCTCTACCTTCTCTCACTGTTCTAATGAGATTCCTAATAACACTTTATCAACCGTAAAAGAGAGATGCTTACGTGTAATTTACGTTGGCTCAAAAAGTGAAAATAAAGCCATTATAACGCAAGTGCATTTTTTTTCTCATTGCACTGTGGTTCAAAGGAATGCCCTGAAGAACATTTATCTTCGTCTGAGAACAGAACGAGTACTTAATTAGGGCACCTCCTGGATAAAATGGTTTTCATTTTATTTTATGCCATGTTCCAAGCGAACTTATGCTGTTGCTCGCAGGAACCTTCCGCTGGTCAAGTTTCATCGACACGCACTTGTTGGAACCTCAAGCAATCTGTAGTTTACAACGAACAATGAGTCCGCGAAAGGAAATAAAAATGATGTGCGCGTCACCGAGAAACGCGTAATTTTCTTTTGAAGCCGAAGTCCACAATTTTATAAAACTGTGAAATGCACTTTTATGGTCTCGTCGCGTGAGATGCGCGTCTGAGGGGCATTACCTTGCTTTGCTTCTTTCATCTTCCCTCTTGAGCATGATGGCCGTGAGGTAAAGCTTTTAGAGATAAGTTAACAATTTTTTAACGAGTACCCAGGGGATGTTGGTTCATCGCCTGCCTTGCTACTCCAGGTGTCGGCTGTTGACTGTGGTATATATAGTGATGAAATTTACACAAAAATAACACGTACAATCACACACAAACATATGCACAAAAGACAACTGTTTACAGTAGGCACGCTTGATATTGCGATATTGCGATATGCGCAAATTGCGATATTGCGCAGCGCAGCGCGACCAGAGTCGCGCTGCGCTGCGACTCTGGCTCTGGTATGTACAGGGTCCGTCAAAGTTCCTAGGCCACTCTCCCATGTATTCCTATGGCAGCGTGGCCTGGGAACTTTTGACGACCCTTGAACGGTTCCACGTCGTTTGGTATCGTCTGCATGACACTTCTAGTTTTAGTTGACTGTAATAAAAATAGTACGACCTGATTAACATTGTTTGCACTATTGTAAGGAATGAGGTTGCGTGGCCCATCGCTACCGCCACCGTTATGGTCCGATGTCGTCCCTCAGGCTCGTTGCTGGGAATACGCGTCGTTGTACCCCACCTCTGGAACCGCTGTTGGGACTCGGGTTGCGTGGCCGGTGCATCGTGCTCGGAGTAGTCAGTAAGGGCAAGGTGAAGAAGGAAAAGATTTTATGTACAGACTATTTACATATTTTCGCTCTCAGTCAACATGACTGCCAGCCCGACCACGTCAGCTGGTTCGACTCGGTTCGACCTCGTTCTCCTTCCTCCCGATCGACGGACCGGCACGGCCTTAAATCCTCTAGCCCCATTGTCCCGTTGACCGTCCGCCGGTCGCAGGTGTCGACTCCCCTCCGTATTCTCCGAATTGGGACGCGCCGGTACGAGTAGCACGTAGACGTGGGCTGCTCCCCGTGTTCTCCGAATGGGGATGCGCCGGCATGTCTGCTCCCTCCATCGCCCTCAGGAATGCTGTTCTCAGTCGTTAGGCAGCGTGAAAGCATGACGACTGGTATCAGCTGTCGGGGCCGGCTGGGCCAAGACGCCGTTTTCCAGGATTCCTCTTTGTTGGGAAAGTCGGTGACATTGTGGCCTTTGTGCTGAGGCACAACACTATTCAGCAGCGGAAATATTTGTGTACTGTGATATTTTTATCAACGACCTCAATGGTGGATCCCACGAATTCGGGCAGCACGTGGAGCGTTTTTTATCCTTTTATTTTGAGTCAAGAGCCGGCGAAAGGATCTTGTCTGCTTAGAGCTCCGTCCCTCATAACTGGCACATAGCGTATCTCTTAACGGAGCTGAATGGTTACAAGATCTTCTCCCCAACGAATTACGTAGCAAAAGAGCAAACGCTACCTAAATATTCTCCTTGCAACAAATACCCACCTTCATGACCACTGTTCCTGAGGTAAAGTGAAAAACTTTATGGAAGTGCCCGGTCGTTCGCTAACATCGAGTTGATCTCAGCGGAGTTTTCCTCTTAACAACTCACGCATAAATTTCGTTGTATCTAAACGGTCTCGGCACGTGACGAGCACCGCTTTGTTTGTTCCGACCACTTTATTAAGCGGCGTTAAGCCTGTCAAGCTAAACGTCACGCTATTCATATACACGTGTGCAAACTGGACGCGTCTTTCATTTCCCGTTTGCGCTCCTTTTGTGCGTGCACGGAAGTTCGTACAATTCAGGCTGCGTGCCTATAACACGCTCGTTCATGATTTATGTCTGCAAGCTGAAAGCGGTAGCATCGCGTTGCGAACTGTAATTAGGGAATAAGCGCCTCGGTAATTACCGCAAGACAAATTAGCCCATAAGCGAGTTGCTATTTACCGCGTGCGGCCAAACACGATACAGGAGCTCAGACAGTTGCTATATTATTGCTTTCACTGAGTTATTCGGCTAATTAAGATCCCGCGCTAACTTCCCATCGGCACAAATGGAGTAATGCGACGTGAAGGTAAGTTTAACGTTGACTGTGTTGTAAGATAACTACCTCGGAATCTTCTGTAGAAGGTCTTCATGTTTGTATAATATCCTGCGATTGCTTATCAGGTGTCTTAACCTTCTTTTGGCTTATCTTTGTTGCTTACATTAGTTTGTCGAACCGCTACGTGAACTCCGTGAATCTCGGGTAGATCTTTCGAGTTTCATTTTGCTGAGCTATCAGGAATAGTATTATGATATTCTTATTCGGGATCGTTACAATGTGTTATTCTTATCACAGCGTCGCATATGCCTGATAGCTTATGTACAAAATAATCATGAAATCCGTTCCGTCTATACCCATCCTCCTTGGTTAACGATGAGTGCCACGTCAAACGATGCCCATTTGTTGCAGGTGGGCAAGATATAGACGAGGAGCGACGGGGAGGCTTCGTTTCCTTTTCTTTTTTACTGTGAAGCTGTCTAAGCTCGCCGTAATTTTCCTGTCGGAAATATAAATGATTATAATCATGAACAGGCACGCGCTCTCTTCATCCTCTCTTTCATCTTCGTCCTCTAATCTGCTTCGCTCCCAGAACACGTGCGCCGATTCTCCGGCGTGGCCTGTAATGACGCTGATGGGTGAGAGAACGAGTACAGAGGGAGAGTAAGAAAGAAAGAGAGAGACAAAGAGAAAAAGAACGAGATATAAAGAAAGAGAAAAACTCTTTGCGAAAATAAATTCTTCACGAGGCAGAATTGGAACCCGCGTATCCTCGATCCGAAGGCGGGCGTCCTAACTACTCGGCTATCCAGGCACGCTAGCAGAGCATAGCATAGCCTTGTATATCGTAGTGTAGCAAGGATAGGAAAGGGAAGTGAGCGTGAGGAGGAATGTGGTGAAGAGGAGGGAAAGAAGGAAGGAAAGGAGGAGGGGAGAGAGAGTGAAGAATAGCATAGAAAGAATTAGAGATAAAAAAATGCAGAAAGAGAAACAAAGAGAGAGAATCAAAGAAAGAGAGAGAAAGAAATATAGTGAGCGATAGAGAGAGAAAAGGATAAAAAGGAGGAGGACGAAAGCGAGAAATAGAGAGACAGAGAGAGAGAGAGAGATAAACAAATGAATAGAAATAAACACAGGAAGAAACATAGAAGGAACATAGAGAAGAAGAAATAAATAGAAGATGAAAGAAAGACAAAATTGCAAAACTTAGCAAAACAGCAAAGGCCAGGACTACATAGGTGCTTATCAGCTCCGCTGCCTCTTTAGCACTACGCTAACTCAGCTACGCTAACTTTGCTGAGGCATCTAAAGCCTTAGATGCCTCAGGAAGCGCGAAAAGTGACCGCCAGGCGTCGGCGTCAACACGAGCGATGCAAAAAACATCACCATCACGAGATGTCCCCATCCGATGACGTCATCACGACATCAAAGTAGGCCAAACTTTGTGACGTCATCATGAGGTCCCTATGACGTCTCATTACCGTGACGTCACATGGTGACCTCACTATGATGACGTCATCAGATAACATCATCCCTTGGTCAAAGGTGGGCCAATCCCTGAGGAATCGCAAAACCACGTTCAGTACAGAAAGCTTTCAGGGGGGGGGGGGAGATGGTGCAGTGGGGAGGCCGATTGAAGCGACCGAGAAGAAAAAGATGGCTTTCACGTTCGAGTCCTCTTAGGCAAACGCATAGGGGACCGCGTGGAAAGTGTACCGTCACGCTCGTGTGCCATTTTTTGTCCTTCTTCTCCAGAATGAACAATTATTTATAACGAGAATGTTCTAGCCTGTGAGTAAAAATAATTGTTGACCTCGATTTTGGAATTATGTCTGTGAGTTTGTGGATTAAGTTACTGCCACGATTGAGCTACCCCCCCCCCCATATATATAATATATAATTTATATATATATATATATATATATATATATATATATAATATATATATATATATATATATATATTATATATATATATATATATATATATATAATATATATATATATATATATATATATTGTAATCAACAGAAACCATAGATCATTTCTTCACAGAATGTCTCAGTTTTTATCTCCTTTTCCCTCAACTTCTACTGTCGCTGATCCCCGTAGGGGGTTTGAGCTATTCCGCATATATATATATATATATTATATATATATATATAATATATATACTATATATAATATATATATATATATATATATATATATATATATATAAATTATATATATATACGGACTAGATGTCGTTCTGACGATCCTGTCCTCTATGATGTTGTAAATAAAACGTCTGTTAAGTTTTCCTCAACCGCCGGTCTCTCTGCCTCGGCTTCGTGCTGTTCTGGACACCCCTGGTACAGTGTACCCCTGGGCCTGCGGTACGACCTCCGCCGCTCAGCTCCACGCTACCCCCTGAGTCCGACAGAGCCAAAGCCGACAGAGCCAAGCACAGAGCCAAGCCACGAACGAAGCTCCATGAGGAATGTGTATTTCGCTACGTAGTCCGCGATATACGAGCAGGTGTTTCGGCAAGTCATCATCATCATCATTGTCGCCAGCTTATGTGTCTTTTGTAAACAATGACAGCGGCTGCTTCTCAAGCGCGCTGTAGCGATAGTTTGCACAATTTAAGTGTACCATGAAATGCATTTGCAGTTTTCGAATGTAGTTAATGTTGCGAGAGTAGATTATTTGCGCACTCGTGTTTCAAAAATGTTGGTAATGAGGACTGCGGTATGAATATCTTTCGTAGTCGCGAGTGACGAATATATATATATATATATATATATATATATATATATATATATATATATATATATATATATATTATATCTATATATTATATATATTATATAAAATATCGCATATTTGCCGAAATAAAATGAGGAAGCTGCGCGGGGATAGGATTCGCGCACTTTAAAGCCCACTGATGTTTTTTGGATGTTTGCTCATAATTTTTTCATCTCTCAAGTTCTAATTCTGTCATCATATAAAACTACCACCTATAGGAGAACGTCGTCACCAGCAGGATCGACGGAACGGAAGAAATGCCTTAGCGAGCTTTGAACAAATGTCCGCAGTTGGATTTTCTTGGCCATGGTGGAAGAGAAAGATTCAGAAAGCAAAAAAAAAAAGAAAGAAAGAGAGAGTATCCTATTTCGTAGCGCTGGCAGATGTATTCCGTCAGGGATTTCGTTCACACTTTATGAGTTTTCGTCACGAGAAGGCTTACCTTCAAGTCGAACGCATCCCTGCCGTCTTATACGCAAAGCAATACAGCTTAGCAAATATGCACCAACGAAAGCGAGTATCGACATTGCACGATTCCTTCTTTTTCTCATAGTTCCGACTTTTCAGTCTCCTAGAACAGAACGGAGCTGCGGCTGGCACAGTTCCAAAGAAGAAGCGAACCGTGCACGCAAAGCCGTAGAGCTAAGTGTAATACGCGGCGACGTATAGCCTAATGGATGCATATCGGCGCGAAAGAACGGGCGCCTGGCACGCCGAATTTTCGATGAGGCATATGCGAGCACACGCTGACATTTGTGAATCCATTCACGGAGATTATTTCTGGACGTCAAATGTCCCGTGGCTGATGAAAAAGTAACAGACAACGTTTTCTTCTGCCGTACCTGCAGCGGAATTTTTTTCGCCATGCCCGAAGCGAGCGTCAAAATTTCTTACATTACATTCTTTCCACATGGAGTGACGTCAGTTATGGTAACTAAGCCTGCTTTACCTTCAAGTATGAATGCGAAGGTGTTTTAATCTGCGGTTAGGGACGCTTCGTGCGCACAGCGCGGTAGTATACTTGTTATTTCTGATGTGCGACTGAGTGCGCGAGCGCGCGTGTGTTTGTACGTGTGTGTAGTGTTCCTGAAAAACTGCGAAAAGATATAGTCGCAAGTTTCTCTCTCTAATAATTCATGCCCGACAACTGTCTGTTGATGTAAGCTAATCAAAATAAACATTCCGAAAATGGCAGTACGTTGCGAAGAGAAGTGGTTCTTGAAGAAGAAGCTATATAGGTGCTGCTATTTTTATTTTAGCAACCTTTCCGTGAGCAAGGCTTCCGATTCCCTCTCCACGACGAGGCTACGGCCACAGCATAGGGGGACGTGAAAGAATGCGTGCCCCATGAGTTGGCTGGAAGGTATACTGTGCTGGACAAAAATGGAACGCACGACATCGAAGCACTGGACACATCTGATCACCAGCCGGACCACGGGGACCGCGTCTTCCACGGGAATGCGTGTCACGGCGTCACAAAAACCAACGGGACCCCAGAGGCGCGAACACCGAGAAGAGGGTCGAACACCGGCAGTCAGGCCTCCAGAAGCTTCCTTCTAACTTTCTTCTTTTCCTGCGCTTCTTGATGTTGCCATCTATTATCTGTGCCCGCTCGGCATCTTGCGAACTTTGTTTCTTTCTTGTGTATCAGAAATTTGTACCTGGCAGTCACGTCGCGATGGCCCTCATAGTGAGCTTCTCTCTCAGCTGTGGGCCATTTGGTTTGCCGACACTAGAGAAGTAAGACATTGTGCCCTAGAAAGCTGCTTCATTCGGTCTCTGTCTACGTGATAGTATTAGAGGCTGCAGTATATATATATATTTTCTTGTCATTTTTGGGAGAATTCCGTGGCCCAGCGAGGTGGCGAACTGCTAAAGTGCTAATGAGCTCATTAGCTGTAAATACAATTTACCTGTATATACCGTGAGAGATAAATGTATTGCGTAAGCAATGAGCGCATATATCATGCTATTGAATCAGGTTACTGAAACATTCGGCAATTAATTTCAACATGACATTTATGTTACGCCAAATATAAGGATTATATAAACGCTGATTTTTTTTCTGATTAATTTTGCAAGGCTTTTCTACAAAAAATGCTTTTCAAGTGTACGTGCGCTTTTCATTTTGTAGCTGCCTCGCCCCCAACGCAGCCAGGGCTGTCTGTCTTTTTAGCGACGAAAGAGTGGACATATTTTAGATATGTTTTGTTGGTTGTATATATGAAACACAATCGGGACAATAATGGCTTAACAAACAGCCGTGCTGGCTTTCCAAGCTTTTCATTGTGCTGCGAACTATTTTCTTACTATGAGGTAATCGTTATTTACCAGTTAAACTTGCTTAAATCATCTTTCTTCTTTAGTGCCCGTTTTAGCCAGCGATAAACAGCAAGAGCAGCAACAACAACATTCATGACGACGCCGACAAAATCAACTTATGGTTAACGAAGTCGCCCAAGTTTGCTGAGGAACCGCGACCACTTTTGCTTAGAGTGCCACCGTTTTTTCACAATCTAAGCGAACGGTCTCAAGAAACAACGAGCTACCAAATTTTCAAGGAACTCCGCGAGATCCACAAACAATGGTATCTCCCATTTTGATGGGAAGGAAAAGAAGTATTCTCTAATCAAGGAGTAAGCAAGTAATAAAGGCCAACGCATAAGGATATTCCACGCACGAAAGGACATCGCGTTTTCTTACGGACGCTTCTCCTGATAAGCGGGACAGAAGGCGCCACCCTGTTCCACCCAGTGTGCGGTCTTTTCCGCTTTCCTCTATACTTGCATGGGTGACAGGCTTTTTCTTTCTCAGGATTGCAGCAAGGCCTCAAGTGGAACAAGTATAAAGGGTCTCTAAGAACCACTTGACTTTCAGTTATGGTGCTATCTAATGAAAAAAAATAATAAAAAGAAGAGGTTGTTTTACTCGTAAGTCCACCGCGTCGTCCACCTTATGCTAGTGTTTAGCCCCTATAATTCAAGCGCCCCCTCCTCCTCTTCTTTCTCTCTCTCTCTCTCTCCGAAATAGGAAGGGAATGTTCATTCGGTTTGAGTTCTATGAGAAATCGTGGAAAGAAGTGGCCTACTTAAAGGCTTAAAAGGAAGCATTAGCTGGAGACCAGCTCTGGTGCCTCCACCCATTCAAACGCATGTAAAATGCAGACATCCTTTTGTCAGACAACCGCGATACCGATCTGAATTGAAAAAGGAAGGTCGCCCGCCATGGTAGCTAAGCGGCTAAAGTATTGCCCTGATAAGCCCGGGGACGGGCGTTTCTAGTCGAACCTACAGGTCCAAGGCCAATGTCTATCCACTCGGTTCGTTCAGGCTCGTCTCGGAGGAAATCCTTAATTAAATTCCCGCCATTCATTGGACCAGCGCCAGAACGCTATCGGTGCGTTGCTCGCCGCACACAGTACACAGGGATGTGGCCTCCATAGAGACATTTCCTAAAGCGTTGCTGGGGCAGTCATGTTTAGCGGGTCTCAGTGCGTCTTTTCCCAGATCGTAAACGTGTAACAGCCCTATCATTGCCTGCGGCCTGCGGCGGATGTAAAGGATAATAGTTAGAAAGCACTCGAGACGAAATTGAATCGTTATGGATTAGGCATACCC
>NW_023616353.1:0-40001 GCF_013339695.2 Rhipicephalus sanguineus
TCCTGTCTTCATTCTCTCTTGGCGCAGCGTATAGCGCACGAGCATGGGCACATTCCCGAGAGTGCCGTAGCTTCTCCTACACGCTCGCTGCTATCCTGCCCAGAGCACGGTGCGGATCTTGTTCACGCCGTGTAAACGTGTTCGCTGCGTTGCTCTGTTTGCAATAAAAACGAAGTGAGACGGCGCCGTATAGAAGGAACGTGCATCTTACGGTATCACGTTGTTATCTCTTACTTGCGAGTAGCGAAATTCTCACCAGAATAAGGACTGCTACCGTGAGCCAAGCTAGGAATAATGCAGGAGCACTTAGGTTACGAAAGTTTACCAAGAACAGTTAATTAGTGCGTGAGGCCTGCTACTAGTGGTTTCAGTGCGGTAGCGATACTCACGACATAATATTCGAACTACGTTACAGTTCAACGTTTTTAGGTTCATTTCAGCTGCTGATTTTGCCTTCTCGTTATGTGGCAGCCGGAAGCTCATCATTTCTCAGCCATTTAACCTCAAGACTAATATCTACGAATAACATACTCAAGTCAATCACCTTAACGCACTGTGGCTACCACAGTGCGTTAAGGTGATTGACTTGAGTGACTTGAGGTGATTGACTTGATTGGCTTGAGGTGATTGACAGTGATTAAGGTTAAGCCACAAAAACATTCCACGCTAACCCCCACAGCATTGCTGGATTTTTGAGTCGCAACCGTCCTTTCTGTCATCCTTCGTCTATTTCATTTCACTGAAGGTAACAAGCCAAGCGATCACACGTGCAAGTATCTATGGAATTTAACGAGAAATTACCGGACCCTTAGGTGCTTAATGAATTAACTTGTACGTAATGTGTCGAGGTTTCGACGGGCCCACTAATCAAAGCACGAACAAGGTTATACGAGTGAAGTGCCAGGCTCTGCTTTCATTCGTGGAAACCATCGAGGTCCACTACCTGAATGCCTTGCCAAGCGGGTCAGAATGACTCAGTCTAAACCACGAAAATGCGGTTCGACCCCAATGTGAATTTGCGGTTGCTCAGTTCAGTGATCAGCCGCTTTAAATTAGTACGATGACAGAACTGTCAAAGGTGATTCCAACTATTCGTTCGAAACCTTATTTAAGCAGCTGCTACACGTTGTAGTTAAACTAATTTTCTTTTGGTAAGTTAGTATTTGAGCAATGTTTATTGATAGACGTAGTATTCATGTAGGTTAACCTTAATATGCTGCGTTGTAAGAGCTTCAGTGACCATTCAAGGTGTTCGCGTGTGCTCTATCTGCCTCAACACATGCCAGCTGGTTTCCTTTAACCAACGTACTGCGTTTAAAAGACCTAGAACCCTAGAGGCCAGAACCACCAACTTGGTTTAACACCCTTCTTCGCTGCATACAAATGTAAAACAGTTTTATTACAGTCCACCTCTTGACCATCCGTTACCCGCAACTGAAGTGAAGAAGACTCGCCGTAATGCAACGAAACAGCCATCGGAGTTATAACAAAGATCGAATAACGTGAACCACTGGCGCACGCTTGTCTTAAGTTTTTCACTCGTGCCAATCTGTACTTCGCGGACCGTAAGGGAACGGCTGCTTCGACGAGTAAGTAAATTTCCTGCCTCCGAAGTTCTGAGTAACATCAAGCTAATTCATTAAAACGGGTTTTAGTACTCGGTTTATTAGTCTCTACTCAAAAGGCAGGGCAAGGTGAGGATGAAAGGTAAGCAACCGTGACGACAAACACAACGAAAGCCTGAAAAAGACAAAAAAAGGAAAAGAAAAGAAGAGAGCAATACTGTTGAACAGTTGCGGGTTTTAGAATTGCGGGTTTTAGACCCAAGAAGCCTGGGGACCCAAGAAATTTGGGAGCCGCCAATGCGCATGCGCAGAACCCACGCCACTCTTGCTTTCGCGCTGACCCTAGGCCCAAAAATAAGACGTGGGTCCCCAAGGCGTCTTGCGTCGCCGGTGGGGTGACACAGACGCAGCGCGGGCCACGACACAGTGTGGCCGATCGAGTGGACGTGCTAAAACTCTCTGTTGTGGTAGGATGCACAAGCAAATCTCTTCGAAGAAAGCGAACCAGTTTCTGTGTTTATTTACTTTTGTAGTGTAGTAATAATAATAATAATAATAATCAATCAATCAATCAATCATTTATTTAACGTGCCCAGGAACAACCGTGAGGTCTTTGTGCAGGCGCACGCAAAAAAAAAAACAATAAAAATCAACAATACAATACCGACAGTCTTCAGAAATAAAAAGAGCAAAAACACGTAGACAAAGAGAAATGAACACAAAAGCGGAGGAGTAAAATAAGACAATATGAGAAATATTGAAGGAAAATAAAAAAAACGCCAGGCCTGCGCTGATACCGCAGCACAGTCACAGCGAAAGCTGGAAGAGCGGCGTTTCTAGTGCCCGTTGTAAGCTCTCTTGGGGCTACAATACAAGTACACTAGAACGGTACCCACTACGCCATAAATCACAATTTTTGTGAAGATGGGAAGCACCTACTAAGCCATTATTCGTCATCCGGCGGAGAAGCGAGGCACCAGCTACAGGTCTGTAAGGCATTATGTGCACTTTGTTGACGCGACGACTGACGACGATGAAGAATTATGGCTCAGCCCTGTGTAATGGGTTGGAAGGTTTAAACGGCCCACCAGTTATGTAATTGCATTCGGTGACGCCCGGTCGCTATTTCCCTCGCCCGTCATGCTGTATAAACATACGTTGACGTGGGAGAGAGACGGAGGGGGGGGGGGGGGGAGAACTTTACTGAGACCCCGAGGAAATGGATCATGCGCTTATGGGCTTCCTTGGCAACCAATACAAGTGCACTTGCGAAGAACCCACTACGCTATAAATCATTGCAATTTTACTGAGACCCCGAGGAAATTGATCATGCGCTTATGGGCTTCCTTGGCAACCAATACAAGCGCACTTGCGAGGAACCAGTACGCTATAAATCATTGTAATTTTGAGAAGTAGGCACCAGGCACTGTGCCATTTTTCGTCATTCTACAGAGAGCCGTGGTACCTGCTAAACGCATGTAAGGCATTATGCGCACTTTGTTGATGCTGTGCCTGATGACGATGAAGAATTATGGCAGAGCTCTTTGTAATGGGTTAGAAGCATTCAACAACCTACTCATTGCGCAATTCGCATTGTTTGACGCCTGGTTACAGAAATTGCGTTGTGCGACGCTTGGTGCTTATTTTACTCTTCTACCACGCCATATTGCATATGCTAATGTGGTTCCTTCCCGACATGAAGGCTGTATAGCACCTTTTTGCAAAGCAGTTTCAAGCACCGGCATGGCTCAGAGGTTCAATACTGGGCTCCCACGCAGAGAGCCCAGGTTCGAACCTCGTTCCATCCTGGAATTTTTTCTTATTTCGTTTTTTTTCTATTTCGAGCGATACTGGTTACGGACACCGGCGGCGGCGGCGGCGGCGGCGGCGGCGGCAGCGGCGGCGGCGGCGGCGGCGGCGGACAACTACGGCACCAAAACGGCCGGTGAAATGATCTCATAACAGCTTTCGCTGTAAAAAATTAGATTGCACATATACAACTATGCGGAAAAGACGGAGAAGGGAAGACTTGTACATTGTGCCATACTATGTCAAAACAGTGCAAAGCTCGGATAAAAACAATGATTGTGGACTATGAAAAACGTCAAGATCAAGAAAATTAATATTATAAAGACTTTGTATTCTGTGAACGGTAGAGTGTTGGAAGAAGCAGGCGGGTACATGAACGGTCTGTTCTCTCTGGTTAACTTACGCGGAATTCGAAAATTAACACAATTGAGAAGTACAGGGCAGGATATGATACCGTGGACTAGCTTGTAGAGAAATAAGAGATCAGAACGATCTCGTCGGCAGTGAAGTGATGGCAGTGATATGATTCAGCAGTATTTGAACGAGATCCAGAGTCATTTTTAGCAAAGCGATGGTTATATATGCTGAGGAATTTTTTCTGGACTCGTTCAATGGTGTTACCGCTGGATTGAGCAATGCCATTCCATATCACGGACGCATACTCCAGTTGAGGAAGACATAGCGCGGTGTACAATTTTCGGAAGGGCATAGGAGAACGGAATTCTCTAGACAATCTGCAAACACAGCCTAGGGTGCGAAGACCCCGCAAAGCAACACGCTTAGCGTGAGCAGAAAAGTTTAACGTGCTATCAACAACAACACCAAGATCACTGATCTCATAAACCTTGCATAAGGACACAGAATTGACAGAGTATTGAAATGACACGCTAGATGTTTTGCGAGTGATAGACATGAATTTTGTCTTCGAGGCATTCAGAGAAAGGTTATTAGCGTTGCACCATTCGGAAAAAGAGCGCAAATCTGACTGCAGCAAGCGACAGTCGTTAACTGAATGAATTTCCTTAAAATCTTGATGTCATCGGCATACAAGAGGAAAGAAGAATTTCGAATGGCAAAGAAACATCATTAACGTAAATTAAAAATAGGAGTGGGCCTAATACTGACCCTTGAAGGACCCCACTAGTCACTTTATACAAAGAAGACGTTTGGCCATTTACCGCTACATAACAATATCTATTGAGCAGATAGCTCTGCAGGAGATTCACAACCGACAAGTCAACATCAAATTGCGCAAGTTTAACCATAAGCAGTGTGTGGCTGACTACGTCAAAAGCCTTGCTCAGGTCACAGTAGAGTACGTCAACCTGTCCTCTCTGAGAAATAGGTGTGGAGATCTGCGTCATGAAACTAGCAAGATTTGTGGTAGTTGAGCGGCCAGCGAGGAAACCATGTTGATTAGGAATCAATGAGCTTTTAACACTAAAAGACAATATTTTGTGAAGAGCCAGCTCGAAGATCTTTGATGTGGCACATAGTAGAGAAATCGGGCGATAATTAGAAACATCTGTTTTAGAGCCCGACTTAAATACTGGGGAAAACACGAGCAGTTTTCCACATGCTAGGAAATGTGGAAGTGTCCAGGCAGTTATTAAATATCGTAGTCAGTACTGGGACAAATATACTACTATAAGCTTTTAGTATGGCGGAGGGGATGCCATCTGGGCCACATGATAAGGATGGTTTTAAGCACTTAATGCATTCGCAGATAAGATTTTCATCCAGCGACAAAGCACTGGGTGAGCGAACTGCCTTAGGCTGTCTGATATCAGTGCTAGAGTCTGAGGCCTTATAAACGGATGAGAAATGTGCGGCAAACAGTCAGCGACGGCATGCACTTCTACCCCATTTGAGTCTAGTAGTCTGAAAGACTCTCCGCTTTTGCTGGACCGTTACGTACATACTTCCAAAACTCAGCTGGCCTGTCAGAAGCGCTTTTTTCTAAGAATTCAATATACGAACTATGATCCCGTTTATATAGGCGTTTAGCGAGAGTTCGAAAAAAGCTGAACTCTTCCTTCCACTCGCTCGATGGAGAACATTTAGATTTCCTGTGTGCGCGATCTTTATGCTTCAGTGCACAGATAAGTTCAGATGAGAACCAGTGGGGATATTTACGTTGTTTATGTGTGTATTGGGGAATAAAATTACGCATGCTGCTCAGTACAAGCTCCGCAAACTGATCAACCTGGTCATCAACATTCGGTTTGTCAGTAACCTGTGACCAGTCAACGGTGGACAAGTGATGATAGAGGCCCGTGTAATCACCTCGCTTGAACGCAAATCTTGGAGATTTGTTTACGTAACTGCTGTAGCTCGTTGTTTCGGCTGATGCAGATAATCTTACGTTAAGTGGTGGGTGGAATTTGTCCGACGTACAAGAGAGATGTTGGAGCGGGAACTTCAAGGGGTTTGATCGTTTGACACACACAGGTCTAAGACGTTGCCACTGGAATTGACGACTGAATTATGTTGCACTAGGGAATTAAACGCCAGAAAGTCCAAGAGCAGGCTGCACTTTTTCTCTGTGAAATGATTGTAATGAGAAAAGGTAAGCGTGCTCCAGTCAATTCCAGGTGCATTGAAATCCCCAAGAACAATAATTCTGTGCCCACTATGAGAAGATATCACAAGTTCAATAGAAGACATGACATCGTGAAACGAGGAAGGGAAATGCTGGGCGGTAAATAGAAGCATCCAATCAACAATTTTTCACGGCGCTCAAGGTTGATTTCTAGCCAGATCGATTCTTCGATAGTTTCTAGGTCTTTCCGTCTAACGGATTTCAGTGAATTGTCAATGGCAATCAGCACGCCACCGCCTTTCTGTTTGGTTTCACTGAAATCTCGGTCACGGCGGAAGGTGGTGTAGGTCGGGGGAAAAAAGTCCGATGAGGGGAATTTCAGTGCCGAGCCAGGTTTCAGAGATAGCAATAATAGGAAAAGCAGACGAAAGAACATTAGAGAAAAACTCGAGTGTCTTGGTCCGCAGACCCCGAGCATTTTGGTAGAATATGTCTACGTCACACGGCACTTTGGATTCAGTCACTATCTCAGAGGGATGAAGCATGTCATCGCGCAGCTCCCACGAAATGGCTTGAAGAGGCATCCGAGGGGCCACATCGAAGGGTCATTCAGGCGTTGTAGTGTTCCTCGTCAACTTCAATATAATGAAGAATATGACTGGAACTTTGTTTGAAGTCGCCGGCAGGAGATGGGAGACAGATCCAATGAAGCAATATGTTCTTAATGTCAGCAGTAGTGGTGTCCGGGTTCAGCTTCGTAACAAAAATGGCCTTTGGCCATTGTGGCCTTTGTGGCCGTGAGCTACAGATATAGTGGATGTTTTCATAACTCCAAACGAGGCGGGTTTCTTCTTTCTTTCACCTCAGTCACCGCTGCAGAAGAGGCTGTCACAGGCATCACCTGACACGCTCCGACGTGTCTACGTCAGCTGGCGGCGAAGTCGAAGATGAAAGAATTTTGGAGAGGGGTTGTTCGGAGAACGCAGGTTGCTTGGGAGGTCACAGACGGGTCAACGGTCACATGCGCTGGGGGTTTCACAGGTGCCTTCACTGCCACGGCGGCCGTGCGGCGCGTCAGCTCCTCACGCAGGAAGCGGACCTCTGCACGAAGGGAGGCGACCACGCGAGCTTGTTGTTCAACACCGCGGGAATGATCCTTACGGAGCCGCTCGTTGTCTTCGCGTAGTTGGGATACCTCGTCGCTGAGGAACGAGATTCCCTCCAATGCGTCGAGAGGAGGCGGCGCAGCCCGGCGAGTTCGTCACCCGGAGGGGTACGTGGAGAGGGAACGGTTTGAGAACTGCAATGCTCACCGCTGCACCCCGACGAGTTGCTTTCGCTAGGCTTACCAGAAGCACGGCTCAGATCACATAAATTGCAGCAAAATGAGCGCGATCCAGACTTCAGGAGTGCAGCTCTTCATTTCAGGCCAGGTTACACATGTCGCATGAACGCGTTAGAGCAACTTTCCACAGTCGGAAAAACTGCTGCTTACAGAAAAACGGGCAGGAGCATAGCAAGCATGCATCCCGACTGGGAGCCATGGTGCGGGATAATAATAATAATAATAATAATAATAATAAAATAATAATAATAATAATAATAATAATAATAATATAATAATAATAATATAAATAATATCTGGGGTTTAACGTCCCGAACGACCATATGATTATGATAGACGCCGTAGTGCACTCTAAGAAAAAAAAGAGTCAAAAGAGGGTCACGGCCGCGTGACTCTCTTCGGGTGTCCATTTGGCCTTTTGGAAGGTACAGGCAGAGAAAGAGAGTTCGCAATTCGACTGGAGTCACGGGACTCTCCTGAAGCGCGTTTCGATTGGCGGCGCCGCCGTATACGCCATACATATCGCGCGCTTGCCCTTTGGCGCCGTTGTGGCGCGTTGGCTCGACGACGGAGGCGATGCAACGCGCCATAACGGCGCCGGGGTGGCGTGCCGCTTCTGTTTTCCTCTCTGTCTCCTCGTCTATTGGAATTTCGTCTCTCTGATTTCGTTGCGTGTTGGTTGTGTGGTTGCGCGGGTTGTGGTCTGTTCATGCGCGTCTTCGGGTGTTGGTGTTGACGCCGGCTCCGTGCACGAAGTGACGCGGTCACGCTTGGAGGACGGAATATTCCTGGAGCTGCGGACAGGAACAACGGGCGCCAGTTAACGGTGAGTGTATTGCTTTCGTAGGTACTAATTATACAGCTTTAGCTGGGCGTCTGCAGCAGCTCTGCGGAAGTTATCTGCCAGCCATTTCCAACAGCAGCCTGTGTCCGCAGGGCTGTTGCGGATGCCCAACTAAAGCTGTCAGTTAACGAGTTGCCACCGCTATGCGCGTTGCTGTGCAAGCTCCCTTATAGTGAGCGATGCAAACAATTAAGGGTCATTTTTTGCTGATCGCACGTTGTGTCTGCGCTACTGAATCTGCAAGATGTCGTTTTGAGATGCACTTTAGTCTACTTCATAACATTTCCATCGACCTTGAGTGTGTAGCGTGCTTCGGCGCGTGGGAACGTGAAAAAAAAAATG
Source organism: Rhipicephalus sanguineus (assembly GCF_013339695.2). Lineage (NCBI taxonomy): Eukaryota > Metazoa > Arthropoda > Arachnida > Ixodida > Ixodidae > Rhipicephalus > Rhipicephalus sanguineus. The sequence continues at coordinate 8,448 of NW_023616353.1, forward strand.
CCTGTGTACAGAACGCTCACAGCACTATATAATGGTTTTTGTTGGCTTAGAGACGGTAGTTTGAGGTGCAGATATAGTACGGTGCTTCCAGAACGTACGCGGTCATTCAAGTTGGACACGCTTCACCGGTAAAGTGAAAAAGCTCTAGACTTCCGACGGCGCGCGTTGGTGCGGCCGCGGCTGTGCACTCTTCCTCGTTTCTGTTTGCTGTTTTCGTGATTTGCATACACTGCGATCACGTTGGGCGTTATTACAGAATCGAGTGAGTGTGCGTGATTGCGGGAGCTATGCGCGGTAATTCTAGAATATGACATGTCTGATCTCGACGTCAAAAAACTTGGTTCCTGACCATGCCTGTTTGCATTTGTTGTTTTGTTGTTAGCCTTTATTATGTCTGTGTGAACCATTATTGTGTAGGTTTTGCAAACCTTTACTGCAATTTCATTTTTTCATCATAATATCACGTTCTGCTTTTCAGATACCGTTTTTCTTGGCGCTCACGCTGGACAGGAGCGACGAACTAGCAAGCCACAATCTGATGCCTCAAGCCGTCACCACTTTTTGATTTATTTTTTAATCACAAGGAATAATATGGAAACATGATGGGGATTTCTGCTGTTCATTTAGCACCAATGACACTGTGCACATCACAGTCACACATTTTGGTTGGCTATACTCACAGAAGCATGTAAATGAGGAATACCCAAACTTCTTAATTGGAAATCACAGACCATCTTTTCGCGCTTTCTGTATAACTTTGCTGGAAAATATGTGTTTTTTTGACGAGTTTTATTAAAATAATGCTGAAACTGAACTATTCTTTTTTTACAGTCGCTGGGCAGAATGGCAAGTATTATTGGACTTGCTTAAAATGAATACTCCACTATTTCAACAGTAGTCGCGCAAAAGTAGAGCAAGGATCAAATGAGTAGCTTAAAATACTTGTGGAGTCGCTTGATGCTTCGGTGTGGTCCCTTGACCCTAGAAGCGTTACCGCAAGAGTCGTCTGACACCTATAAGCGGTAACGTGATCCTCCCGATGGAGTCTTTGCACTCTTCCTAGAGGATCAGGGGACTCTCCTAGAGCGAGCCGACCCTGACCCACCAAGAGAGTCACCGTGACTATTTAAAGAGAGTCGTATACGTGGCAAGTCAGAACTCTCCGAAAAGAGTCACGCATACTCTTTTTTTCTTAGAGTGTGTGAGGGCTCCGGAAATTTCGACCACCTGGGGTTCGATTACGGTGCACCTAAATCTAAGTACACGGGCCTCAAACATTTTCGCCTCCATCGAAAATGCAGCCGCCACGGCCGGGATTCGATTCCGCGACCTTCGGGTCACTTTTATAGTGTGTATTTTCACTGCTGTAAATAACGTCAAAGGTACTTTCGTGCTCCCTCCTAAAACTCGAAAATTCAATTTTTTTTTTCCCCTAAACTGGTTTTATGAAGTTCAAAAAGCGATGAAGCGCAGTTTAAACAAACTTTTTTTTACTTGCTTCCCTGTACATGAACGAAGCTTGTTTTACAGTCAGTACAGGTTAGATTAAGTTAGGTTAGGTTAGGGTTAGGTTAGGGAAGGAGCCATTACTTGATTTTCACTACATCAGTGTGCCTAGACAAGGAAAACCACACATGAGAGAAAACCACCAAGGAAATAACCAACACAGAAAGCGTACGCCGGTTCGTTAAATGAGATGCCGTGAACCTTTCACTTATAAATGTACTATCGTACGTTTTGTGCATATAATGAGAGCCCATTACGAAATGCATTCCACGCCTTTTTATAATCAGGCAATCGATTTAATTCGCACACAGCGAAGCGTTGTGCGAGTGCCACCGACAGCCCGATCGACACTAACGGGGCTACAGGTGCTGCCACCTACATCTCGATTTCGTTATCAGTAGTTGCCAGTGCACTAAAACAAGCAAAGATCAGGTTTAATTGGCAATAAACTGCAGCACGGTGATCCAATTTAGAGGATAATCGTTGAACAACGCTAAGATACCGTTATTAAATACTGTTCACGGTTAAGCAGAAACAAGAAAAGAGTGATGCCGGCTGCCATCAACCCTTGCTTTCCGATTGCCTCAACCAATCTGCGCTTGCGACCCGCGGGGAGAACTGGCACACAGACTGGGCGTGCAAGAGAAAAAACGAAATGACGGCAGCGTGTACGAGTGGAACTGTCCATGTGTTATTATAAATATCGTTGGTCGACCTGGCTTCGAGGGAACCTACCAGCTGTGCGCGTATTTGCGAGTTTGCGCTGCCCTTCAGTTTGAATTTATGTAGGGATGCTGACAATCTATTGGAGTGCGTGTGTGTTGTGTGCGCTCTTTCTCTGACGAAGTAAATACTAGAAAAAGAATTAATGTGGCGCGATCAAGGATGCGGGAAATGTTGACTGCCTATAGTCGGTGACAGCCTAAGAATAAATATAAGCTCCGCCCACGAGGCCGCATTGCTCATATTTTGCATGCCTCCGCGCTACAAACGAAGTAGTTCCCAAACAATGGCAATAATTTTTCACGCATATAAACCTTATTTTGCAATACTGCACTGATATTGAAATGAAGAAAGCAAAGTTAGATAAAATAAATTGGGATGGCGCGAAGTCCAGTGTCAGCATAATAATATATGTGTTGTTTAAATCGCACCCCCCGCGCGTTCATCTCGGAGTCTATACAAGAAGTAATGTACATCTCAAAGGTGATGTTTCTGAGCAGTACCTATTATGGTAATAAAACAAAGACTGCCAGATTTAATATGAAACTTAAAGAAAGTATTCGTTATTTTACGGTTTCGCAGAACAAAATAGGGACATTAATCACATTTAAATAAGGTCGTTTGTAATTCTTTGCGCACTCTCGTCGCCAGTTTTCTTCACCGTCTGCTGTAACCATGGCAACTGTGACTCAAAGCGAAGTATGACGAAGTGGTCTGAGATTGCTTTGTGAATTTCGACTCTTGTGTTGCCGCAATACCGCATTTGCGTCTCTAGTCGCGTGCTTTTCATCGTGTTTGAGGAAAATGTCAGGCTTCATTTGACGTCTTGTTTCAACGAAATAAAAGCGTGTAGCACCACGGCGTTAACTTTGGGGGCCATTGCATGCGTTGCCGTTACGTTCACGAGCCAAGGAGATGTACGCGGCTAAATTGGCATTGACTAAAAGTTTTACGTGGGATTGTTTCTCGCTCTCGACAACTTGCACTGGCACTGCCATTACTCCTTAAGCCCTTAAACGTTCAAGTTTCTAATTAATTTATTATTTATTTATTTATTTATTACATACCTGCGTCGCCCAGTGGGCATTACAGCAGGAGGGCCCACTTTTGCTAGAAAAAAAAGACCCCTACCTTCTATACATGTGTGTGCGTGCGAAGGTATTATATATATATATATATATTATATATATATATATATATATATATATATATATATATATATATATATATATATATTATATATATATATATATATACGTAGGTAGTGAAGAGGCTGTCATCGGTTGCCGTAAGATAAATAGGAAAAGGATACACGCTTCTCAAAAGACAGTTTTTTGTCAACGTTTCGATCGGAGACCGATCTTTATCAAGGCAAGATTTACGAGGCTTCCATGCGCTTTTATAGCACCATCCTCCATGCAGGTAGAGCGAAAAAAAAAATGTAGAAATGAAAAAATCAGGAGCCAAAAGACCGCAAATATACACTCGGACAAAGAAAAAGCACGTGTATCCTCGACGAAAAAAAGGAAGACATATAGATGTCTCTATAAATAATCTCGGTGGACACAATCAGAAAGTACATTCCTTCGTACATTCTCAAGCCCCACCTTTCCGGCTCCCCCTCCTCATTTGTTCGTGAAGCATAGTGAGGGGGTGAGGCTTCACAAGAAGGGATAAGCGCTTAAAAAAGGGTCTATGGACTATAAGCTTCACGAGTTTAATATAAACAAATTATCATTGCGTAATACATGCACACAATACACGCGATATGCTGAAAAACGCACGTTAGACAAAAACAAGAATTCCAAATGTGATATCGTGAAGTATGACGCAACGCCTTTAAAAACAAAAGCTTTTTTTTTTTTTACTCAATAATAGTTTTAGCGGCGTCACTTCAGTTACGATCACAATCCATGCAATCGACGTGTCACAGCGAGCGCATCATTTCACGGTTTGCAGACAACGATTACCTCGCTCGCCATTTCTCATTGCAAGGCGTTCGTGCATCGAGCGCGATACTTACGCGACGGGCACTTCAAGTTATCACATCATTCGAGGCTGGTGGAACTGAATTCCGTTAAGACGACGCAACTGCGCCAATAGGCACACGTCACATAACGACACACGCACCGGATGACGACCGCAATTATCTTCCTATAATGCACACACCACTGCATATTCTCCACACCTGGTTTGTTTACTTTCTCATTGTGTTGCGCTAGCGGGTCAGGTTGGTCGCTTTCTTTCTCTCACGCTTCGTCCGCACATACCTCACTCATATAGGCACACAGCACGGCGCATATCACAATAGATCACCAAGATTCCCACGTTGCGAGCTCCAAGTAAACACACACGCACTTGTGGCAAACGCTAATGCCATGGCTTTTGCGGGCGGTAAAATCGTACACAGACGCGCACATTCCGACATCACTTTCACCTCACTACACACGAATGAACGCGACGACAATCGCCGATGTGGTGACCCTCAGGCGATATGCTTGGTGTATCCTAGCGATGGAGGGAACACACGCCGTGTTGCAAACTTGACGCTGCCGAAGCGACGGAACGCGCTAAGCGTTGTACTCCGAACTGCTGCCTACTTCGGTGCACTACAAACGCGGCACAGTCACAAGCTTTCTACTGCATCGGATGACGACCGGCGAGGATGATGCTGGGTACGTGCGGATAACAGTAGGAATTATCTTCTTCTGGAAGAAACAAACACCGCAGGAAAATTCGAATTGACGGATCTCAGTCTCGGTGCAGCGGTACCCTCGCCTCATGTCGCGGAACGGCGCCATGTTGCATTTTTCATTGGTTCGTCTTAACCGTTACGTCATTGGTAAAGACCGGCCGTAGTTGGACGCGCATAATACAAATGGACAGCGGTACAGTTTACTTTTTATTCTTAGCTTGTCACCGACTATAGATAGGACATGGCGTAGATCTAGAAATAGCTGGTCTGAAGAAGATTGAGTGACAGTAAAGGGCTGAAAGCAAATAAATTTTCTTATATTCCAGAGGAGCCATAAAGAACGTACGCTGCTCGGTAAAAGCAACAGGTTGATGGATGACGTACTCGCACTTCTTGCCATTACACTTTCTCTTGCGGATCCTGCAGATTTTTTACGACAGTGCCCAGTGCGCATAACTGCGTGGTTAACGTATATACTTTTGTCTATATTGTCACGTGGTCGTGACGTCGACGAAGACAGCAGTCGGCGTTTGCAGAATGAAACTGTTTATTTGGCCGAACTTGTGGCCGGGAAAATGAGAACTAGAACTACAGCAATACACGCTGTACAATGATAGCGGCGAACAGGGCGTCGTCCGTCGATCAACTGACAAGCGGTCAAGTGCGTCGGTTTTTATACAGGTGCTATCGAACTTTCCAGCGATATCGCTGGTGGCGGCGTTATCTCTCGACAAAGCTGGAACATTCTCGTGAGGCGCGCAAACTTAACAGATTGTTCCAAAACAATCGCGAAGCTTCCTACACATCACGGCGAGGCCTGCGCAGCGCATTGCCCACAGTCTTTGTGGGTGAAGCTTTCACTCATGAAATATAAGACTCGCGGCAATGCCCCCCTCTGAAAAGCATCGTCCGATGCTTAAAAACAGAACATGAATACGTGCAATACTAAAGAAAAAAATAAATAAAGCAAACATTAGAGTCCTCAGGTGCGCTAACGAGCATAGTACGGTTTAAGGCGCACCACATGCACGACCTCGGGTCGAGCTCGGCGCCTCTGGGAGTTCGTGATGCCGTCGGGGACAACCTCGTAGTCGAGTGCGCCGAGACGTCGAAGTACCCTGTACGGTCCGAAGTATCGTCGAAGAAGCTTCTCGCTCAGTCCGCGTCGTCGTATTGGCGTCCAGACCCAGACACGGTCGCCGGGCTGGTACTCGACGAAGCGTCGTCGAAGATTGTAGCGACGGCTGTCGGTGTGCTGCTGGGTCTTGATGCGCAGGCGGGCCAGCTGTCGAGCTTCTTCGGCACGTTGTAAGTAAGCGGCGGCGTCGACATTTTCTTCGTCGGTGACGTTGGGTAACATGGCGTCGAGCGTCGTCGCCGGGCTCCTTCCGTAGACCAACTTGTACGGCGTCATCTGCGTCGTTTCTTGGACGGCCGTGTTGTAAGCGAAGGTCACGTACGGAAGGACGGCGTCCCACGTCTTGTGCTCAACGTCGACGTACATGGCGAGCATGTCGGCGATGGTCTTATTTAGACGCTCGGTGAGGCCATTGGTCTGCGGGTGGTAGGCGGTGGTGCGGCGGTGGCTCGTCTCGCTGTACTTCAAGATCGCCTGAGTTAGGTCCGCAGTAAAGGCGGTACCTCTGTCTGTGATAAGGACCTCTGGGGCGCCATGACGCAAGACGATGTTCTCCACGAAGAACTTGGCTACCTCGGAGGCACTGCCTTTGGGCAAGGCCTTTGTCTCGGCGTAGCGGGTGAGGTAGTCAGTCGCTACGACAATCCACTTGTTGCCGGAAGTCGACGTCGGGAACGGCCCCAGTAGGTCCATCCCGATTTGCTGGAACGGCCGGTGCGGTGGTTCGATTGGCTGCAGAAGTCCCGCTGGCTTAGTCGGCGGTGTCTTCCGTCGCTGGCAATCTCGGCAAGTCTTAACGTAGTGGGCGACGTCGGCAGGAAGGCGTGGCCAGTAGTATTTTTCTTGTATCCTCGCGAGCGTGCGGGAAAAGCCGAGGTGGCCAGCCGTCGGGTCGTCGTGCAGGGCCTGCAGAACCTCTGGTCGCAGTGCCGAAGGTACAACGATGAGGTAGTCGGCCCGGGCCGGAGAGAAGTTCTTTTTTACGAGGACGTCGTTTTTCAAGAGAAATGACGCCAATCCCCTCCTGAATACTTTTGGAACAACGGCGGTCCTGCCCTTGAGGTATTCCACAAGGCCCCTGAGTTCCGGGTCGGCTTGCTGTCGTTCAGCGAAGTCGTCGGCACTTATGGTTCCCAAAAAGCAGTCATCATCGTGGCCGTCCTGCGGCGGTGCGTCAACGGGGGCACGAGACAAGCAGTCGGCGTCGGAGTGTTTTCTTCCGGACTTGTAAACGACGGTAATGTCGAATTCTTGGAGTCTTAGGCTCCACCGTGCGAGGCGACCTGAAGGGTCCTTCAAGTTGGCTAGCCAACACAAGGCGTGGTGGTCGCTCACAACTTTGAAGGGCCGGCCGTAGATGTAGGGGCGAAACTTCGATGTAGCCCAGATGATGGCCAGACACTCCTTTTCTGTTGTGGAATAGTTGATTTCTGCCTTTGATAGCGACCGGCTAGCATAACTGATGACCCTTTCCAATCCGTCGGTCTTCTGCACAAGGACGGCGCCGAGTCCTACGCTGCTTGCGTCGGTGTGGATTTCCGTATCGGCGTGCTCGTCGAAATGCGCAAGTATCGGAGGCGTCTGCAGGCGTCGTTTCAATTCTTGAAATGCCTGAACTTGCGACGTTTCCCACCTGAATTCGACGTCGGCCTTCGTGAGTTGCGTCAGTGGCTCGGCGATCCGTGAAAATTCTTTGACGAAACGTCTGTAATAGGCGCACAAGCCGAGAAAACGGCGTACGGCCTTTTTGTCGGTGGGCGTCGGGAAGTCAGCGATGGCAGCTGTTTTCCGCGGGTCCGGGCGAACACCATCCTTGCTGATCACATGACCCAAGAACAAGAGCTCCTCGTACGCGAAGCGGCACTTTTCAGGCTTCAAAGTGAGTCCGGAGGTCTTGATTGCTTGAAGTACAGCTTCAAGGCGCCGAAGGTGTTCGTCGAAGTTTGAGGGAAAACACTACGACGTCGTCCAAGTACACGAGGCACGTCTGCCACTTCAAGCCGGCCAGTACTGTATCCATAACCCGTTGAAAAGTCGCAGGTGCCGAGCAAAGACCAAAAGGCATGACCTTGAACTCAAACAGGCCGTCTGGCGTTATAAAGGCAGTCTTTTCTCGGTCTCTCTCGTCGACTTCTATTTGCCAGTAACCGGTCTTGAGGTCCATCGACGAAAAGTACTTTGCGTTGTGTAATCGATCCAGGGTGTCGTCTATCCGGGGAAGGGGATACACGTCCTTCTTCGTGACTTTGTTCAGGCGACGATAATCGACGCAAAAACGTAGAGTCCCATCCTTCTTCTTCACTAGCACCACCGGGGATGCCCACGGACTCTTCGACGGCTGGATGATGTCGTCGCGCAGCATTTCGTCGACCTGTTTCTTCACGGCCTCGCGTTCTCGCGTCGAAACTCGGTAGGGACTCTGACGGAGTGGTCGAGCATTTTCTTCTGTTATAATGCGGTGCTTAGCAAGGGGCGTTTGTCGGACCCGCGATGACGACGAGAAACAGTCCTTGTATTTCAGGAGCAGGGTTTTGAGCTTGTCTTGCTTGACCTTCGGAAGGCTCGGGTTGACAGTCAAAATTCCGTACGGGACCTCTATTCGTCGAAGCAGGTTCGACAGCATCGAAGAGGGCGAAAGCATCGCTGGCGGCTACACATTCGTCGATGTAGGCAACCGTCGTACCCATGTTGAGGTGCCTATATTCGTGGCTGAAGTTTGTCAGCAGTACCTTTGCTTTACCGTCATGCAGCTCGGCGATACCTCTTGCGACGCAAATTTGACGATTCAGGAGTAGTTGCTGATCGCCGTCGATTACGCATTCAAGGTTCGCAGGTTTTTCGGTGCCGACGGAAATAATGACGCTGGAGCGCGGCGGGACGGTCACCTGCTCTTCTATCACATTCAGTGCATGGTTCCCTGGCGTCGCGTGGGGCGGGAGCGCTTTGTCTGAGGTTAGTGTTATCGACTCAGACCTCAGGTCGATTACGGCGCCGTGGTCACTTAGGAAGTCCATTCCGAGTATCACATCCCTGGAGCAGTTTTGTAGGATTACAAAGCTCGCAGGATAAGTGCGGTTATTGATGGTGACTCTCGCCGTGCAGACACCAATCGGCGTTATCAGGTGGCCTCCAGCTGTCCGGATTTCTGGTCCACTCCAAGCGGTCTTTACTTTCTTCAGCTTGGTGGCGAATGGCCCACTGACGACGGAATAGTCGGCACCGGTGTCGACGAGAGCTGTGACGCTGTGGCCGTCGATAAGAACATCGAGGTCGCTTGTTCGTCGTCTTGCGTTGCGGTTAGGTCGTGGCGTCGGATCACGGCTTCGTCGATTTGTCCCGCTGTTTCGACGTTGCGTCGTCAGGTTTTCTTCGGGCCGCGAAGTTTCGTCGTGAGGGCTCCGTCCGGTTTGCATCGTGTTCTGAAGGTCTCGTCGCGTTGTCGTCGTCGGCGGCCGCGGAGGATCTTCGGCAGTTCGTCGTACAGCAACCGCACCTCCATCGGTTGCTGCCCTTAGTTTCCCGGATACGGGCTAGGCGACCGGCCCCGGTTTGAGCCAGTGTACTGCCGGCGGTGCGGTGACATGTAGCGGCCGGGCGACGGCGAGCGGGAAGGTCCGTCGTTCTTCCCACTGTGTTCCGGTGAGGTAGTCGTCGATGTCGCGAGGCCGTTCGCCTGGCTGCGGGCGCGGCGCGTTGACGGCGAATCCGCGTAGCCCCATCTGTCGATACTGGCATCGGCGGTATGTGTGGCCGGCTTCCCCGCAGTGATAGCAGAGCGGTCGGTTGTCAGGGGCACGCCAAACGTCGGTCTTTGGGGGGGGCGCAGCGTTGTCCTGTCGGCGGGCGGTATGGCGTCGGTGGTGGTGGCGGCGGTGCCTGGCGGCGGAACTGCTGCGGCGGCGCGGCGTATTGACGTGGGCGAGGAGGGGGGGGCGTTGCGTCGGGCTGCAGCAGCATAGCTCATGGCTTCCGGCTGAGCCTGCGGTGCTTCGGGAATTCCAAGCGATTGCCGGACTTCCTCGCGGACAACGTCGGCGATTGAATCCACTTGATGCTGCGGCGAAGGTAACAGTTTGCGCAGCTCCTCCAGCACAATCGCTCTGATGGTGTCACGCAGGTCATCAGACTGCAGCGCCTGAACCTCCCCGTAGGTCGTCGTAGGAATGCGGCGGGTTGTACTGCCTAGTGCGGATTTCTAGTGCCTTTTCGATTGTGGTGGCCTCCGAAAGGAATTCCGAGACCGTCTTCGGCGGGTTGCGCACAAGTCCGGCGAAGAGTTCTTCCTTCACTCCCCGCATCAGGAAGCGAACTTTCTTTCTTCGGACATGGCTGGATCGGCATGGCGGAATAGGCGAGTCATTTCTTCGGTGTACAGTCCGACGTTTCATTGGGGAGCTGTACACGGGTCTCGAGAAGGGTTTCAGCCCTTTCTTTCCGGATGACGCTCGTGAAGGTGTTGAGAAATCCGGTGCGGAAGAGGTCCCATGATGTTAGCGTGGACTCTCGATTCTCGAACCAGGTCCTTGCGCCATCTTCAAGGGCGAAGTAGACATGGCGTAGCTTCTCGTCACAGTCCCAGTTGTTGAACGTGGAGACCCGGTCGTATGCCTCCAGCCAGCTTTCTGGATCCTCGCATGGTGATCCGCGGAATGTCGGGCTCCCTCGGTTGGTGCATGACGACCGTTTGTAGGCGCCCCAGCGGTTGTCATTGTGGCTGTTGTCTTCGCTGTGATCCTGGTCTTGTCCGGTAGGGGTTCGTACTCGGGGGTAGTCCTTTCTTCCGGCGGCTGGTTCGAGGCTCCGGGTTGTCCTTAGAGTCGTATTCTTCGCGGCTTGGGCTTGGGTCAGCGCTCCGCGGTTGGCGTCCGGATCATGAAGCAGCACCCTCCACCAGATGTCACGTGGTCTTGACGTCGACGAAGACAGCAGTCGGCGTTTGCAGAATGAAACTGTTTATTTGGCCGAACTTGTGGCCGGGAAAATGAGAACTAGAACTACAGCAATACACGCTGTACAATGATAGCGGCGAACAGGCGTCGTCCGTCGATCAACTGACAAGCGGTCAAGTGCGTCGGTTTTTATACAGGTGCTATCGAACTTTCCAGCGACATCGCTGGTGGCGGCGTTATCTCTCGACAAAGCTGGAACATTCTCGTGAGGCGCGCAAACTTAACAGATTGTTCCAAAACAATCGCGAAGCTTCCTACACATCACGGCGAGGCCTGCGCAGCGCATTGCCCACAGTCTTTGTGGGTGAAGCTTTCACTCATGAAATATAAGACTCGCGGCAATAGTGATACTCTCAATGTTTCCAATGTATCAATGACTTGCTTCATTAAACACAGGTATGCATTGCACAATTCAGAAATGGATTCTATTTGATCACTCTCTCCAAACGAGATTACTGCTACCAACCCAGGTTCTGTGAAGCATCCAGATGAGCTTCAAGAGTTCTTATCAAGCTGCTGGTGTCCACAGCTGCATAGCGTTGCATGTACCATCTTGAGCACCATCTGCAAAGAAAAAAAATGTACAGATTTTTTGCAGTGACTCACTATTTCATGCTGCACTAAACAGCTGTAAAGCACACCAATACCTAATTCAGATAACCGGCATAAATTCAGTTAGACGTTCATGCATGTAACAATCTTCTAACTCTAAATTTATTATCCCAATGCACTCGAACACCAAGAACTAATTCAGTACATAATACGAAACTGGCTGTGTAGATAAAGCGTTTTTTTTTTAATCTCAGGGAAAACAGGTTCCAGAGCTTTTTCATTGCTGCTCCCGTTTGATGTTAGCGTTGAAAGTGCTGCTGTGCTTCTTACGCAAAAGTGAGCTTAGAGACAGACTTTACGAGGCGTCATACTCTTCTTTCCTGCTTTGTTATTTTTCTGTAAAGTTTCTCTTGTATTATCTTTTATTCCTCGTACCCTCTTCCTTTGCACAGTATGGCCAGCCAGTTTGAGAAGTGGCTAACCTGCCTGTCTTCGCATCTATTTCTTTCTTTCCTTCCTTCATTTTAAGTCTTGTAGCATTTACAAATATACACATCAAGTTCAGTAGTGTAGTGTTGCCAACTGCACAAACATTCATACCCTACAGCCAACCTACAGCCAACCACAAATTTCACTGCCTGTGGGAGACTAGAAAGCAAATACTTGTGGTTTCAAGTTCACTCCGCACCTACCATTTCGTCAAAAAGACAGCATTTGAGTTTCTGATAAATTAAGTTGTTTTCCGCGTATCATGCAAATGAAAGAGCTCAAAACAAAGCATGATACAGCAAGGAGTAGGTGCACAACAGCACATCCTTTGAGAATTAGCGATAGAGTCATCTGGTGACCTGCGTGCCATTGTCTACTGCTTCTGGTGCTGCACTAAACACAATATTCACATTCATCAAGAAGCATGAAGGTAGGAAGGTTACATATGACTTAAAGAAGTAAACCATAAGAAATGACGGAAGGTGTTCTGTTCTTGCTGAACATTAGTTTTTTTTAACTGTGATAATGTTTAATGGCTGCTTAGCCTTGCTTCAAAACTTCATAATATTCTTATGAGAGTCACATTTTTTAAATTATTGTCCCTCTGCCATCAGTATTGCATTGAGCTGACTTGCACTGATGTGACTCAATAAGCCTGGCACAGCTCGCACGTCTTCAACTCGATGAGAATATCTACATGAAATTCAGGAAAGTTCAAGATGTCACTAATTATGACACAAAATTGTCGCGAATTAAGTGACAATATCGTAAAATGCACGTGCTTCACCATAAAAGCTGTCACTTAGCAGATAACTTTCACATAATATGGCCATAATCATATCTCTGCAGCATAATTTATTCGTTCTAGTCCAACCTAATGACGTTATTACCCTATATATGGTATGCTGTTTCTTTTTTTGTCTTAGAGACGAACAAAGTGCGCAATGCAAAATTGTTATCGAAAAGTATTCCCACTTACTAATATTAGCGAGATTTGGAATAGCGTAAGCCAGGCCCGTAGCGACAGGGGAAGGGGGGAGAGAAATTCTGATGGAGGTTTTACCGAAAATGAATTATGAAAATAGGCGTTTTTCTAAAAAAGTGAAGGGCGCAACGAAGGGCTCCGGAAGTTTCGCCCATCTGTTTTCTTTAACGTGCACTGACATCGCAGAGTACACAGCCGTTTAGCGTTTCGCCTCCACCGAAATGCTACCGCCGCGGCCGAGATCGAAGCCGCGACTTTCGTGTCGGCAGCCGAGCACCGCAACCATCGTACAACCGAGGCTGACAACTACAATAACTGAATCAACTGAAAACAAAAGTTAGCCTTAATGCACACATGACGGAGTGATAACCGCGGCGTCTCGCTTGTTTATATTTTCTGAAAGCACGCTGCCGCATTCACGCTTTACGGCAAGCAAAGAAATTGTATTGCACAAATTGTCTTCATTGAGGCGTACCCGCTTTTCGACAGACTGGCCGTCCGAAGCGTGTGCCTTCACAAAATCTTTTTAAACGCGCATCAGGCATCACACGTATGTGCGCATAATGCTTTTCCATTCTGCTTTTTATTGTACTTTCCACGCGACACACTGTGCAGCACTACACACGTGAGCGACGCGAAAATGAGAACACAGAAGCACCACTTACCGTTCGCATTTCCGACTGTGCCTTACCAGGTGCTGGCCGAACACGAATGCACGAAGGTGCAAGCACGCTTGAGTCTTCAGACCATCATGAAACCAACACGAACACGCTCACAGTACGCGATGTTGCACTGCCGTCGCTAAATGCCGTTCACGTCCAGCGTTGAGATCAGAGTCGCGCACACACAGGACACGCACGCACAGCCGACACAGCTGAGCAACTCGGAAACTTCGATGACCGGGCAACGGGAGAAAATGGCGAAGGCAGCGACGGGCGACGGCGAGACTTCGACTTGAGCACGCACGCTTCTCCTCTCCTGGTGCGCGCGCGTGTGTGTGTGTGTGTGTGTCTTTTTTTTATTTTGTCTTTCCTCGCTCGCGCCTGCGTGCCGGCGTCGTAAGGTTGCGTTATCGTGTTTCCCTCGGCGGCTCATGTAACAGCCCTCCCGTTTAGCGGCTGCTTGTAGGAAGTCGCGTTTATATATATGCTTTTTTTTGGACGCGATAGCGTCAAAGAGCTCGTCTCGCAGAAATTCCGGTGTCGGCGGCGTCGGCGTCATTGGTTCTGAGCGAAAAAGCAGCGTTGGTTGGTCGTGAGCGAAAAGTCGAGGTAGATGCAAAGAGAGAGAGGGCGTTTGCACTTTGGCTTTCCTTGCGGCACCGTGTATACGTCTCCATCGAGAAGCGCTAGGCAAGCTAGCGATTGAGAAGGCGATAGTGTGTGTGTGTGTGTGTGTGTGTGTGTGTGTGGTGTGTGTGTGTGTGTGTGTGTGTGTGTGTGTGTGTGTGTGTGTGCGCGCGACCATGCGTGTGTACGAATATCGCTGTCGCGTTTTAAAGCCGAAACTAAGAGTCCCCCCCTTTTTTTTCTTTTTTTTTCTCGTGCTTTCTGTCCACAGCATTTTATAGCGTACGCTGCGGTGTGCCGCCTCTAGTCAGTTAATAACTAGGACCTGACTCAGAGTGTGCGTACGTGTGAGTATAATCGCGTACATTTATGATCGCAGATTCTTTGTGCATGACAGCGGTTTTCGTCGCGATAAGTTGACGAGGAATCTATCGCTGTCACTTCATCGATTGAGCTACTGCCAAAGATATTAGACTGCACGAACTTTTCTTTACAGCTCGTCATATTTGGATAGTTGCAAGACTAAAACAAGCTTTTATATGGCAAGAGAGTAAAACAATCTTTTACTCTCTCGTGGGATGCGGGAGTGAAACAGGCACTTTACTCTCTTTCACAAGGAGGAGTGAAAGGCCTTTTCACTCCTCCTGGCCAAAAGAGAGTAAAGCGCCTCCCTGAGAGAGAATATAAAGAGATCTGTGGGAGTAACACAGCTCTATAACTCTCACTGCAGGAGTTTCAGTTTTTAGAGTGTACTATTTGCAAGTTGACATTTAAGGGCTTGTTTTTCTTTGTTAGACATAAATAATAATGAGAACTAACAGACAAAAATGCCAACGAATGTATAGGGGGTGTTATTTGTAGTAATTAGAATATAAATGTGAAGAATGTAAAGTGGGCGAAAAGATGACTTGCCGCCGGCAGGGTCCGAACTTGCGACCTTCGAATAACGCGTCCGATGCTCTACCACTGAGCTACGGCGGCGGTCATTATCTCGTCCACTTTACATTTCTTCACATTTATATTCTAAATACTACAAATAACACCCCCTATACTTTCCTTGTGTCACGTATCTCGGGAGCGCTTGCAATGTGTGATGGAGTTGGGAGAGTGAGCGAGGCGGGAGACCGTGGCGTTACGACAAACACACTTTATAGAACTCAACACGGCAAACAACACAGTTAACACACTAAATAAGTACAATCAGAAATGGGGACGTTAGAAACAGTGACGCTGTATCGAGCAACCTCTAACAAATCGCAAAGCCTACAGGCTATGCTTAGCTCCTACAGACTCCAAAGTCTGGCCACTATGTCGCCTCAGTCTCGCTACGCGAATTGAACGTTCTTACGGTTCGTGTGAGTCCGTCGCCTCGCTTCCGTGCCAAAGTGACACTCAGTCCCGTCGACGCTGCTCCTCGACGTCCGAGAGTCGCCGTCGTCGAAGCTGCCGTCTCGTTAGTCTTCCTCGTTGCCGATCCTCCGGCCCTTCGTCGAGAACCTCCGTCTCGTCCAGTTAGGCCTAACTCCTGGCCTCCCCTTGGTGCCACCGGGTCGAACTGTCGACGTGGCTCTCCGGTGATTGCCGGTGGGTCGCCGTCGTCTTGCTGAGCTGTGGTAGTGCTGCAGGTGCCACGAGAACTGCGTGCTGAAGCTGCCGCAAGCCCAGGACGCCTCGCTCGGTAGACGCCGAGGTCGACGGCCACCCTCCCGGGGCAAGCACAACGCTGCCTCCAGAACTCAGCCCTGCCGTTCCCGTCGCGGACGCGACGCTGGCTTCCACCACCTTGCTCCTCGACGACTCCACCGAACAATGCCCCACTCTTCTTCTGGGGTTCCGCACCTCAGTTCGGGTCGCGTGGCACGCGCCTTCCTCCGGCCAATCGCTTGCGTCGACGTGGCGGGGGTGCACACCATCGGGTATTTTTCCATTCCCCGCACACCATCGACGCCTTGTGCTGTCCGGCGCGCGCCCCGTGCCCCTTTACTCATGACACCTTGGCATTATTGTCTGTTATTCTCATTAATATTTGCAAGTTGTTTTTTACACGATGGCGGCAAAAAAAATATGGTTCCTTATCATGCCTGTTTGCATTTGTTGTTTTGTTGTGGGTCTTCATTATGTCTGTGTAAATCACTAATTGTGTAGGTTTTGCAAAATCTTACTGGAATTTTTTTTTTCTCTTCATTATATCACGTTTTGCTTTTCAGATAAGATTTTTCAAGCCTGCTCACGCTGAACAGGAGCGAGAACGTAGCAAGTCACAAGTCTGATGTCTCCAGCCGTCATCACTCTTTGATTCATTCATAATCACAAGAAAAAATATAGAAACATGATGCCGATTTCTGCAGTTTATATTGCATCATATGACACTATGCATGTCACTGTCACAGATTTTAGTTGGCTATACTCACACTAGCATGTAAATAAAGAATACCTCAACGGCTTAATTGGTAATCACAGACCATCTTTTCGCGCCTTCTAGATTACTCGCTGAAAAAGAAGGTGTGTTCTTTAGACGAGTTCCACTAAAATAATGCTAAAGGTTAACTATGTTTTTTGCGACGGCAAGTATTATTGAACTTGCTTGAAATGAATACTTCACTATTTCCAACAGTAGTCGCGCAAAAGTAGACAATGTGTCAATGTCGAGTAACTTAAAATAGTTGTGGAGTCGCTTGACAGTTCGGTGTGTGTCATTCGACCCCCGAAAGAGTGTTACCGGCAAGAGTCGTCTCACTCTCTCATAAGTGGTAATGTGATCCTTCGGATAGGAGTTATTCCACTCCTCCTGAGGGTCAGGGTACTCTCCTAGAGGGCGCCGACTCTGACCCAGCAAGACAGTCACCGGGACTCTTTAAAAAGAGTCGTATACGTAGCAAGTTAGAACGCTCCGAAAACAGTCACCCATACACTTTTTTTCTGAGAGTGTAAACCATGCATTTATGTTCCTCATAAAGTCACGTCACGCAATAGCAATTTTTGTGTATATCAAGCTAGCGAACTGGCCGCGAGCCCATCGTGAGCGTGGCATGTAAATCATGCCGTGCATGGCTTGCATATCATGATTTTAACACGAAAGTGTTTTATGCCGGGGTCCACCAAGACTTCAGAGACGCATTTCCGTCACGGAAATGACGTCGCAAAAATTTACATTAGCAGATGGCAAAGAAAAAAAGTTCCGTCAACGGGCATCGAACCCACGACCGCTCGGTCCGCAACAACAGATGCCGGGCACGCTATCCACTGCGCCGTGGTCACACACTCTAGAGGCTTTACAAATGCGCCTTTTATACCTACCGCTCTCCCGGTCGGCGGAGTGGTGTTGCTCTCTTAGAGCGGTAAAGTAATTCGTCAATACTGTGGCCTCCGCGATTAACACCTGCAACGCGTTACACGTCCATCCCATTCGGCGCGTTTTCAATAGAAGTTCAATTTTGTCAATGCCTTAACACACCGCGAGGTGGCGATCTTAGCCCAAGCGTCGTAAAAGCGTCGGCCTCACTGATAGCATCAGGCTAATCCAAACCAAAAAGTAGTTCTGCGACGCGCATCTGCCTCACCTGGCTGTTACACCGCGTTCCCCGCTCACGCGCTCGACCCGAGAAAAATGGCGGCCGGGGGGGGAGGGAGGTGGCACGACGCGCTTTGCGTTTCCCTCTAGTCCGGACGTAGTGTTCAATCACATTTTAACATGCCGCGAGATGGCGACCATGTTCTGCGTCCAATATGCGACGCTCTTCTGGCTATCACACCTCGTTCTCTGATTAAACGCTCTCACCGTTAACTACTACAGTTACCACAAGGTTTTGTATAATCATTTAACATGAACGATACTCATCGGGATGGAGATGTACCACCAATCATCAAAGTGGGTGCATCCACGTTAAACGGCGCTATAGCTGCCAGACATCAATATACATTGTGGAAACTCTCTTATATCAATGTACAGTAAACATTCAGTTACTTCTGTAAAGGCACACTTTAAATTCGTGGTATTCCGATTCCTATGACGGAGGGATCAACCATCATTTTTATGTTACCGCCTGTTCTTAATACTGAAATGCCTCTTGATACTAATTTCACGTTTTATTAAACGGTCGCGAGTGCCCAGAGACCATGCCGTGTAAATCATGTTGTACATGACATGCGTGTCAAGATTTGCGTGTTAGGACCTGTCAACTATGTTTGTCATACACTCTAATCACGCCATACCAATACATTAAGTTACCGAAGCGCGCACAAGAGCACCAAGACCATGACATGTTAATCGTTAAGTTCATGACATGCATGTAATGATTGTCATTTTATGACCTGTCACCCACGTTCGTCATACAGTCATGTTATGCCATACTCTATGGGTATACATCCCAAACTAAACCGCCTGGAGAGCACAAAGTTGTAGATAGATAGATAGATAGATAGATAGATAGATAGATAGATAGATAGATAGATAGATAGATAGATAGATAGATAGATAGATAGATAGATAGATAGATAGATAGATAGATAGATAGATAGATAGATAGATACGTTCACTGTTTCTGAAGTTCGCTAAGAAATACTTCGCAATTAAAACGAAGCAATGTTTATTCGATTAGCAGCAGCATCGGGCGAGCATACCTCGGCTACGCGCGTCTGTTTGGCGAAAGAATAATCCTCTTCTACGCTGGGCAGTTTTTTACTGTAGTCACCACCGTTGGCGCATACATCTAGTCATGATGTGGGGGCGCTGTCTTTTATCGAAATGCAACGCGACGTGTAGACGTGTTACGCCGGGCTGAATGATAGTGAGATGGAGGCTGCGCGGCTATATGCGCAGTGTGTGTTGCTACAAACGGTTTTTAAACAGCTCCAAGTGTTGCGGCCCTTCTATTGATTTTGTCCTAATCCTGCTCATTATTCGTAATTATGCGTTTTTGATTCAGGCTGTTCAGCAGACTGGGCGGAGTTCTACTGGATGGAATGAAAAAACATTTCTTGGAGCGAAAAAATTAACATTACACATGTAGTATAATTCATGCATGCGAGAAAGTTATGCAATCTATCGACGATGCGTTAAAGTACGGATGCTGAAGAAAGGTTTGTTTTACCTTCTAGTTACATGGTAGTGTTGCATTTAAGCATGTCACGGGGTTAAGCAGTACTTCAGTCAGATTAAAGAGGCAAGTGTGGCGACAATACTAGGCGGCACCGGCATACGAAAACATCGCCCGGAAGGAGGTTCAATCCCTAGTTCGCGGTTTAGCCGCGTAATGTGTTTCTAGGAACACGTAGGCGAAACTTAGTGCGCACAAACCCGCGTAGAGCTTTTTTTCTTACGCAATTTTAGTATGCTTCGCCTCGTTGAGTTCGCGTCCTGCCAACTTTTCTCCCTGCTGAGAGATTCCATGAGTACGTTGAACTTTGTGTAGTTCCCGCAGACACCAAAGCAGTTCTGTGTATTTTAACTTGAGCCATCAGAAATATCCGAAGTGTAAGAGAGCATTGATACTGGCGTCTCGCACACTTCGCGCGATCTAGCTGTTTGTAACTTGACCGGATGCAAATGACCGTAGTGCTGGAAAAGCGGCTGTTGCTCGTCAAGTGCCCTTTAAGTGCTTTATCGTCCTTGTAAGCCTAGGAACCAATCAACGGCTCGAGATCCCAAGTATTTCTCTTAAGTCGGCGATGGCTACGAAAGCATACGTGGCCCGCATTAATCGCGAAATGTTTCGTTCGCGGTGGGCAGGTGTCCCTCGCTGGTGTGTCGGTCCCCGTACGTAACTCAATTAAGAGCACCTACGTGTGAGTATATGTGTGTTTTTCTGTCGTCCGTGTTTTTCTTGCGCTCTTAGTTTTTTCAAGATAGAATATCAACGAGCCCAAACCGCCGCACTGCGGAACCCGTGGGTCCCCGACATGACCCGCGATAATCACAGGAGAGAAATGACGCCACCTATGTAAGTCCCGGTTGTGAACGAGCAATAAAGGTTACATTGCAAGTCATAGTCCGTGTGTGCACCTGAAGAAAATGTAGAGATGTACTACACTGTGGGGGCATTTACGGGAAAAATACTTACACTGTTTTGTTAAAGACGCTACCGAAGGCGTATGTGGACAGGTATTCAAAGTAGTTTTCGTCGTACTTCGCCCAAAGTGTCCCTAAGACATCCGTGGTGGCATCGCACGGTATATGTCCACTCTCTAGAAGACTCCTGTAGCGCAGCGAATTGTTGTCCGGCTTATCCTCTCCAATGAATGTCCTTAAGGATGGTCCTGCAGCTGTCTTCGCAAAAATGGTGCTTAAGTTGATGTAACTGAAAGAAAAGTGGAGTAGTTCATAATGATATCTGAAACTAAAAAATGAGGCGCCATGGTGATATGAAGCACCAATGAAGCGAAGTTGTTCTGGTAGATACAAGCAAAGTACCTTATTATTGCAATAGACATTGAATAGACGCTGGACGGGTTCTTGCCATCACCGTTGGCCTCACCATTTCCGTCATTTTCCGTACGGGGTTATAAGAACACCCCGTACAACGTATGTTCTACCCGCGAGTAAAAGCTCGAGAGCGCTGGTGGTCAACCCGGTTTAAGCGGAGTTGAAACAAGCAGGCCGTCTCCGTCGCACGGAGGGTGCGTGTGATAAGATCGCTAAGCGTGCGATGCCTGCCATCAATTGCTGATCAAGCAGAGTGGAAACGCCGCACCTCTCTTTTGCAAGGAGCATGAATCGCCCACGCCCTGCGAGGGGCGTGGGCGCTTGCGCCAGCGCTATATCGACAGGCATCAAGAGACGGTTCTCAATTTGGTTGTGCCCTCATCACTGACTTCGCATGTAGAGAACAGAGAGCATGAAAACCACTGCGATGCCTGGATTGGTCGTATTCTCTTAAACCAACAGTTTACTGACTTATGCGAAACTTACGCAGAATAGTTTGCTGTGAGCCTTACTCCGTGTAACATTGCAATTTATGTAACATTGCAATAAACTATGTATTTTAAAGGCGAAGCATTTCTCAGCGAACCCAAGGGTTTTTGAACGTTTCTATCTATCTATCTATCTATCTATCTATCTATCTATCTATCTATCTATCTATCTATCTATCTATCTATCTATCTATCTATCTATCAGTTAATTTCTTTTCCCTGTTATCCTCTGCCAGCCTCAACACTCGCTAAGGAGGGAAGGTGTTTCAGGTTCGATGGCAGCGCGAAGGAAGAGCCGTTGTCCGGTAAAGAGACACTCTATTGCCACGCTCAGGCGTCTGTCCGGGTCCAAGCCTGAACCTCCGCTCTCCTCTCACATCCAAAACGTCCTCTCTTCCACCCAAGATCAAGAAGGGAGCCGACGGATGGATGCACGTTATAGATTTCAAAACAGGAGAAAGTGCCTCAGATCAGGCTGGCCGACGTTTCGATAGGGGACCTATCTTTGTCAAAGGCGCCTTGTCATCCCTGGCGTGTTAGTTTTATGGGGTTAGTGATGACGTCGTGTCCATCGGCGGCGCGTCTGTTGCTGTTGGTAATTTCTGCCTGGAAAGAGAGAAACTCGAAAGCAGAGGAGTAAAGCCCTTGCCACATTTCTTGAAATGTGGCAACTTTCTTGAAATGTGAAACATTTGTTGAAATGTGAAACTAACACGCCAGGGATGACAAGGCGCCTTTGACAAAGATAGGTCCCCTATCGAAACGGCGGCCAGCCTGATCTGAGGCACTTTCTCCTGTTTTGAAATCTATCTCTTCCACCCATGGTTAGACGAAGAGTCCCCCAAACAAACCAATCAAACTTGGGGGTTGGCATCACCAAAACCAATGGCACGTACACTTTCATGACATACACCGCACTGGTCAAACGTACGATATAACCTACAACACGCCAGGGGATAGGTTCACTGTGCAACACGTGTCATCTCACTCTCTCCTACGTAATAGCCTGAGTATCGGCCCTGACGTCCGCCGGCACCGGCGCCGGGGGCCCGGCTCGAGCTAAACTGCCGCGCACCAACGTCTCTTTCAAGAAGCCGTCACAAAAGCAGCGGAAATATTTTCGGCTCCTTGCCACTGACGATATCTGCACGCTACAGTGCGTCGCTCTGCCAGCCTAAGGACACTCGGTCATTTTGTGCAGCTGGGGGCTGGATCGGCTAAACGCTCCGAGTGCCGTAATTGCGACCGGAAGGAGATTGCACACAAAAACATCCCTCTGTCGCATCCGGCCAAGCGGTCGCAAAACCAATTCTGTTTCATTACGGCACTGTCAAAGGGTGTGTGCTGATGCCAAAAAGTAACTGAAACCAGGCGGACGGGCGTCGCGTCGCCCCATATGCGTGACGCGCTACCCGTTCAGCTCTTATCTCCTCCCTATTGTTGCAAGCATGGATGCACTTTGGCGACCCTGCCCTTCGACGGTGCCACCACAGAGTCGCCTTTCTTTCCTTGCGCGGAGTCGGAGCCGACACATGTTCTTCGTTTGCTATAAACGGCAGCGCGGGGAATCGCTCTGCGCCTTGCAGTACTCGTTCAGGTCGGCTACAAAACAACCCGCCGACTCTGTATACCTCAGACTGACTCATCCCCCCTCAAGAGTGTTACTGGACACTCGATGTCCATGTAATACGATAAAAAAACATTGCACAAAATTAAATCGATAACTCTTCACGCACGCATATGCATGGACCAATCTCCACATCACACTCAAAATATCAACTTCATGTCATACTGCGGAAAAGGAACAATTATTTCCGTCATGCAGTATACTCCCACTATAAATGATAAAAGAGCCTAGCAATCCGTGCGACGACAAACAAGTATGACACACTCTGAATGAAATCAGCAGTAATAATAAGTTCGTGGTAGTTTGACACAAGGCACGCGGACTGGGCGGAGTCCCGTTGCATAGTGTCTCTCACATTCGCCTATCCTTTGAGAGAGGCAAGCTCCAATTGCCGTTTCCAAGGCATCCGTGGCCAAACAAAAGGGTTTGCTGGGGGTCCGGTGCTGTCATGCCAGGAATTGACGCGAGGGTCGCTTTACCTTTAAGCACCTGCTCATTCCCACATGGCCGGCAAGGTCCCAGCATCGCGACCCTCGGACATATAACCAATCATTGCACTGAAACAAAACACACCACACAATGATCCAAGCATGTGAGACACGCTCCGAGCTCTCTCTGTTTCACCAAGCACTCTCATTGGGAGCAAGTGGCACCTGTAGCTCAATGTCCCTCATCTTTTCTGCTTGAACCGTCAACCCTGCGTCAATAGCACATGTTATATAACCACGCTGTGTTGTTCAACTCTACTGACGACCATAGTATCATATCAACCTATACTAGTCAATTCAGCTACGGTAACGTACACACACATAACAATGGCAAAAACAGCAAAAAAAAGAACACCCGGAAAAATGGTCAAACACAGATGTGCAAAAGTCCCCTTTGAAATGAAACGGAAATAACCTACAAAAACTGATGCCTTACATGTAACAAGACATCCTGCTATGCATGAGCTAGAACTCGCGAACGCCACAAACGAACGTCATTATTTGATAATAACAATGAATACACAGTCGCATTTCAGAACAACAAAAACATCGCGCCCACAACTTTGCTAAAAAAATGCCCCCACCTCCCCGAAGGGAATCGTGAGGAAATGCGAATGCATTTCCTCAGTACACGGCGTAGCAAATTTAATGGCGTAAAGCTGGACACATCGACGTACTCAAGTGTCTCCCTTTTGGGCGCCTATTTCAACGAACGCTTCCTACGTGCGTTCGTAATCACCTCAGGTATGTTGCCACCGCCTTCAATGCAGCACAAACGCGTTGAGAACGTGCTGTTTTCAGGCTGCGCCAAGGCAGCACAAACGCTACAAACGCGTTTCAAACGCGCTGCATTGAGGCGGTGGCGCAGGGAGGAGAGAGAGCGAACGGCGAGAGAAGACGCGGCGAAGCACTGCACCTACCCTCTCCTACACTCTCTCCACACATGCGGGAACTCCGCCGAGCTCTCACGATGCGAGCGGCCTCACACGCCAGAGCGCGCTCCTCCTCTCCACTCACTCTCCGCTACTCCACCCGCACCACCTTCTCCGGTTGCTAGGGGCGATGATAAGCGCGCGCCCGCAGCTTTTGCTATGAGAGAGGGAGTGAGAGCGGAGAGGCGCGCAGACAACGCCGGATGCCTTACATAGCCCGACTAAGAAATGCATTCTCATTTAAAAGAAAAGTGCTCGCGAGTGCTTAACGCCCGCTACTCGCAAGATTTTGGGCCTCTGCCAGCTAGCTGACATCGACCTGGTCCATTACAGCCGAAATAGGCGACCCCGAACGTCTATCGTGGGCGGTTGAGGTGCGAAATGAGCACCCGGACCTTTGGGCGCTCACACAAGTGCGCTTGACAACCATGACATGTTCGACACTGACTCTTTACATTCGGAGCCAGTGACGGCCAAAAGAACGCGCTCACGATGCGCTTTCTCGTCTCTTGGAGATGAAACTGAGTAGTGACGTCAATCATTTTTGATGGCCTATTTACGACGTATCTGTTAGGAAATGAAAACGTATTCGCAAGCTAAGATGCACTTCACCTACCGCACGCCTATTCGCCCGTGCGTTCGGCTGCTGGCGTTCCGAACCGAGACAAATACTTCACGCACAACTTCCTCTTACCGTACACACACCACTTCTATTACAGATAACACCCAGCTGAACAGCAAGCATGGTGCGCAAGTAAGGTGTCTGTCAGCGATCAGTCGAAGGACGCAATGCTGATTGTTCTCGATGTTCTCCAATGCGCTATGAAGTGAACCTGAACACCGACTGCAAAGCTAGCGCAAACAGTCAACATTCATCAAGTGTCGAAGTAAATGGCATCACGCACGAAATCTCTGAGCTAATGCAACGATGCTTACAGTTCCGGTCCTTGCGAACACACCCGGCCGTGAAACGAAAAGAGACCGATGAAGCCACGAAGAGAGTTCGCGAGCACATGGCAACATTCGCCGCACGTTTCATTAGCTACACCGCTTGCCGCGCAGTCGATTCATGACTGTCGATGACTAGAAATCACTTCTGATATCCTTTTGAAGAAACACACACACATATTGCAGTTACGCCGAGCGTAACACGGCATCGATGCGCAAAGATCGGTCACTTCTACCAACGCGCCGGACGGTCCAGAAGGGAAATGGCCGCCGCCGCCCAATGTTGCCCGCGTGCAGCCTACCTTTGCGGTACTCTGAAATTTTCCAGTGACTCTACTCCCACGTTTAAATGTACAGTCGCGGCCACTGTTAGAGGGAACGGGGCACGCGTGGCCGCTCTCTTCGGGCCACCAAGCGGGCGCCGCGCGAAGTTTTGCGGCGCAAGCGCAATCAGCGCCAGAGGCGGAGTTGGCTGCGCGTCGTCTGCTACGGTGCCTCCCACTTCGCCGCACACGCTCTGGTTCAAAATAGTGTAGCTATGAAGCTCGATAGGAAGTATTTGAACTGGGTTATATGGGCGCGCCGTTCATGCTACACCCAGTATTCGGCTTTGAATTTTAGACGTTCGTTTTCGTCGCCAAATGAAGTTGACCGCTGAAATTTCACTTGGTTACAAAAGGAAATAGAGCACGTGGCATAAGATTAACAGCGTGTGCCTTGGATGTCAAACAGCGCATTTAGGCGACGTAAGTTACGCCCACTTTTGATAAAACTCTGCTCGTTATGAGTTTAAAAGGGGCTGCATGTGTTCTTGGTGTGGCATTTCGTCAAAGCAATACCTTCCGGCATGGCCAGAGTTCTTGAGAATGAGCGCTGGGAAACTCTATTTCAAGGGTAGGTTGCAGTGAAAAATCGCCGAAGCGGCGGGAAGAACGCTCAAGACAGTGAACAGGATAGTAAGAGCTTTTATTATGCCGTCCGATCAAGGATGCTCGGCGGAAGCCGGGGCCTCGAGTTACGACTGAACAAGAGGATGCTTGGATCGTTGCGGCGGCAGCATAGAAGCCAGGTCTCTCTGCTCAGCAAATCAAAAATACCCTCGACTTGAGAGCATCCGTGACAACGGTCAGGCGACGCCTCCGGGAAGCGGGTCTGAAGAGCAGGATTGCAGCCCAAAAGCCTCTTCTTCGCGCTCAGAACAAAGAAAAACGGCTGCAGTTTTCTCGACAGCATGCACAACGTTCAACTGAGGAGTAGAAGCACGTCGTCTTCACAGACGAGTGCACGTTCACGACATCGTGCGATGAGCAAGCCCGAATTCGGCGCCCTGACAACACCCGGTAAGCTACACGAGAATGTGTTTTTGTAAACGTGCTTTTTGTAAGAAAGAAATGTGTTTCCAGCATGGGCTTCCAATTTTGTACTGTGTTCTCCTTCCCTCGCTCGTGCGCTCGTGCTCTCCTTCCCTCGCTGAAGAATCCCACGACGACACCAATGGCATGGACTGCAGAGAGGCGCATCCACGCCTGGTTCCCTTTAGCGGGAGATGGTGTAATTTTTTCACACATCTCACAAAGGAGCTGTCAATAGGCGGCGGTGAATCCACTAAAAAACCGCGCGCTGTGGTGCTGTTCGCAGTGCGCACAACGGTCAAATGGCGCGAAGGGCCGCCTCGCGGGTTCTCATCGCTGCTGCTAGCTGGCGCGACGTGTACAAGCAAACTGCATTGCCGGGTGCCTATATAGAGATATTCCTCAATATACCCGAAGCTGCATGTTGTTAACGCTCGTAGGAATAAAATCGACGAAGACTTTACCTGTAATTCGGTGTCGCTGGTAAGCGGATTAGTTCGAAAATATCAAGACCGAGGTATGCAATAACAACAGGCAGGATCCAACCAGTCGCCAACAGGAAGGGTGTTCGCCACAAATAAAGCAGTCTTTTTTTCATCAATGCACAGAAGCGCTTTAGCGTTCTTGGTACCAGCTGCACCATGATAATCTCGGTGGCCCTGCGTCCTGCAAATTGCACATATTTTATCATTGTTTGGTTAAAGATGGGAGTCTTTAACCATCTGAAAACACCCGACTTCGGCCGGACGCGTGCTATTTCTAGTACCTTGTATTCATACGCGCCACGCAGTGTTACCTTTATTGTGTTAATTTATTCGTTTCGAAATGTCTGCACGATTGATTATCTCTATGAGTGATGTTTCTATCAGTTTGCGCGTGATATTTGACAAGACAAATGCAATGTTTTGCTTCGAGGCAGAACACTCGTCTGGTTTTGTTGAACAGGACAACAAAAATACATTTCTCTGGCATTAAAGTCCTGGGAAATTCACAGGGTTTTAATTTTTTAGGGTACTTATGTCGCACTAATCCATAAACGAAGCATAAAAAATCAACCCAAATTTTTTGGACGTTTTAAAACTCGCAAGAGAGACGCACAATGCATGCATGAAAGTACAAAGGCAAATGGGCAGCGAAGATTTACACAGCGTTTATTTCATACGCTGCGTTACAATTGCCGTAAACTTTCAACTGCATAATAATTGCATATTTCTGCAAAATAAATTATTGTCATTTCTCGATCAAGCCACAATCCTCAATCACATGCGTCTTGAATTACGCATGCCGTCATTGCGAATAAGGACGGAATTATACACACGTGCAGTATATACGCCTATATATGTATATAGACGGTAGTATATATGGTAGTATATATGTCCTTGTTGTAGTAAAAGCTGAGCACTTGCATTACAGCAGGTAGTTACTTGCACATTCACTACTTACTGAAATCCAACGCAATGGTAACCACCATAACAACGATAAGCACACACTTGTACACAGTGGCCGCAACTTGACACGCCAGACGAACACCTTTATATACCGTAACAGAGCGGTGTAGGTAGAACGTGCTTAAGTATTATAGTACGCGTAGTATTGATTGTGCTCACTTCAATGGTTCCCACTAGCTCTGCTGCTCGCATAACCGAACTGCTACTACGCCAAAAAAAAAGAATATGGACTCACATCACTCACGAAGCAAATTAGCCTGAAATGAGGCCATCATGAAGTGTTTCTTCTCACGAGCCAGGTAGAAACGTATGTACAAAACTGACGCAGACCTCACAGCATCAAAAGGTTTGTCGTTGGCGAGGTAAGAGTTGAACAAACCAAAGGCTCTTCGTCTTACCTGTGTTCAAAGCTTAAAGGCAACTCCAACGTCAAGTCGTCCAAGAATGTCAATGCGGTGAAGGGGATGAATAGACAGTAAGGCCTGCATCGTCCGCTGTGCAACAGTGTCAATTCTAATCTCCCGCAGCAGCGATTAAAAATAAAGCAGAGAGGGACAATTCAGGAGATGGCAAAGTAGTGGCTAGGATTTAAGAGAACTTCAGGGCGAATCAAGACGGACCAAAAAGACTAGAGAGACAACCACTGGCGCTTGTCTCTCTAGTCTTTGTGGTCCGTCTTGATATGCGCTGAAGTTCTCTTCTTAAATGCTATGTACCAATTAGGCTCAACAAAAGTTTTACTGTAGTGGCTAGGAGGCGAGTTCTCTTTTGTGGGCCGTCGAGAGAGGGCGCTAGTACTGAAAGGTGGAGCTACTCACATGAACTTACTGTGAAATTACAAGGTCGAATATTGTGTGGCTTTGAATAAATCAGCACACCCATCTCATCGCTGGAACGTCAATATGGCTTTATTTCTACGATGCAACCATCAACTAGAGTAGGTGGCCATTCAGTGGCAATATAAGCTGCTGCAGTTCGTATTAGGCTATGCGCACAGGAGTCTGCGCACACGTGATTGTGTAAGGGTTTGTTCATGTTCTCGGTAGCGTAGACATAAATAAATGACATAAGGGTGTCTTCGTACTCTGTCGGTCGTGACTCAAATACGTGCATACCATATAAACAAGCTTTTACCATTTCTGCAGTGACCAATTGGATGATCTTGCGTTAACAATGAATGAGGTGGTTCCGTGCTGTCACGGCGGCGGGATACTTGCATTCTCTTGCTCTTCAGCTTTTTCAGGCACTAATCGTCTGGTGCGATGCGCAATTTCCACCCGCTTGGATCTAAGAACCAGGCTACATCGAATAGTGCCCGGTTCTTCATGCATGTCAGCCATGTTCCACTGCGATGGATTTGGCAGCTTCATTCCGATTCCGGGATATGAAGGATATCCTCACTCGACCAGCCTGGATGGTACGTGAATCTTGTGACCATGAACTAGCCAGCCGCCCCTGGGTTGTGATGTCATGACTACGCAATACTTAGTCTCTTGCTCTTCAGGTGAGTATACCTTACTGTCACGATTCTGTTTATAGAAATAAATGGTCTCATTTGACGGCACCGAAACCCGACATTTCATGTCTTGCACATGCTTGTTTTCACTGCCTATCCGAGAAAATAGCAGAGAAATGTCGTTGTGTACTGTCTGTTGTACGCGCTCTTGTTGTGCGAGACGGGGCTCGAAAGATGGCGCCCGGCCACGACCACTGTGCGAGCCGAGCCGGCCGGTGGCCCGACCTGCAATGGGACACAGAAGTGGACCCCCTGTGGTCAGCGCGGGAGTGCGACTGTGCGCGGGCCCCGAGAGAAGGCAGAAGAGGGACGGATGTGCAACTGGAGAGATGCCGTATTCTTGTCTCTCCAGCTGTTTTCTTTATTTTAGCTAAATAAACGTTGTTCTGTTAAAGTAACCGTTGTTTTGCCAGTCTTTCTCCCACGTCTCCCGAATCATCGTTTGCTTCTAACAATTCAGAAGTGGGATAGCGTACGCCCAGAAGTCAACCATCGAGCCCAACCATGCCTGTCACTCGCAACGGAACATCTTCAACGGCTCCGACAAGCGAAGAAGATGGCGGATGGCGGAGCACCGACGGCGGGGAAGGCAGCACAAGCCGAGGCGTGCCCGACAGCGCATCGACCAGCGGCACCACTACGACACCCGCACCAGCGTTCGACATGGCGGCAGTCCTTCAAGCCACCGTACAAGCAGCAGTGAGGGAAGCCATCAACGGGATTGCGCAGCTCCAGTCGCAACAGACAGCAACCATGCCTGTAATCGGCGCGGGAGAGACATCGCGCCTGGTCCCTTTGTTCGACCCAACTTCGTCGTCTCGCCAACCGTCGACGCGTGGATTCGACGTGTGGACGATCTAGCGGAAGTCTACCGTTGGACCGACAGAGTAACACCTTGCCACGCGCTCGCAAAGTTACACGGACCGGCGAAGATGTGGTACGACTCCCTCCTGTCTGTTAACAAAACTTGGCCCGAGTGGAAGGTGGAGCTCAAACGTGCCTTCCCCACGACAGCAGGAATGCAGAGGCTTCACCGGGAAATGGAGGACCGAACCTATAAGCGAGGTGAGCCCATCGAGTGCTACTATTATGACAAATTGACAAAAGCACGTCGCTGCAACCTGAGCGATGAGGCATGTATGGAATATATGATCACCGGCCTAAACAATCAGAACACCCTCCGAGCCATCAGCACCCGCACGTACGACTCTCCGGAGGAGCTTCTGTGTTGCCTCAAGCGTATCGAAGGACGCGTCGGAGCCGTCGGCTCCCGGGACATAAAACATTCGAAGGCTAGCGAATTTCAGAATCTTGCGGGCCACGGCAACAACGAAAACCGAGCCGCGAAAACGGCCTTGAACGAAAGTCAACGAAACCAACAAAACTCTGAACCGAGGAGGGAGACCGAACCGTCCGGACCGAAGAGGAAAACCCCTCCTTCCGAAAAAGGAGGGCTGCGCTGTTTTAACTGTAACAAGTACGGTCATCTCTCTCTCTCTCTCAAGTGCCCGAGTCCACAGCGGAGGGCGAGGTGCAGCGTTTGTAACCGAAGTGGACACGAAGCCCAAAA
Source organism: Rhipicephalus sanguineus (assembly GCF_013339695.2). Lineage (NCBI taxonomy): Eukaryota > Metazoa > Arthropoda > Arachnida > Ixodida > Ixodidae > Rhipicephalus > Rhipicephalus sanguineus. The sequence continues at coordinate 39,564 of NW_023616353.1, forward strand.
CTACAGGGAAAGAGAAAGCGGGCCGCGCCTATTTCAAAGCGTGATGGATCTTAGCAGCCGTGCAGCGGACGCGGCCAACGAAAAGTACTTCATGCTGGCTAAAGTTAACGGGAACGAACTGAGAGCGTACATTGACCTCAGCAGTCAGTGTGTCACTATCCGGCGGGAGGATGCAGATCGGATCGGGATCAAATACTCATTGATAGGGAAGGCGCTGACCATAGGGGGCTACGGTTCAGGACGTGTGACGCCGTGTGGTGAGGCGAACGTTAACCTCACAGTCGACCAAGCAATAGCCGACGTCCCCGTGCTGATCGTGCCGAACGAGTCACAGGCGATTCCTGTCACGTGGGACAACCCTTCACCGAGCAACCTCACGTTACGATTGTGAGGTGACGGAACACCGTGCGGATCTTTGAGGAGAAGAAAAATGTGGAC
>NW_023616354.1:0-100001 GCF_013339695.2 Rhipicephalus sanguineus
ACCATGCACATTGTAATGGCTGTATAGACGCACATGTCATTTCATTACATTCTTAATTGAACTTCGTGACATACAAAACTAGGAATCACGTGTGAACGCCTAAGATGACAGCACTCAAGAATAGAAAATGACATCGCCTGTGTGGCCACTTGTGAATTTAAATTTTCGTCTGTACAGTAGTAGTCGTAAGGCACGGTACAAGGAGGGCATTAACTCGTTAACGTGCACATTGCTGTTGAACTTTGCTTCCTTATTCGTGGGTTTTCTCTGTGTTTCATGCAAATCGCTCATCTATTTTTCATCACTACACTATCATGGATATGTCACATTAGACTGGTATGCCAGTGCGGGCACCACGAAAAGTGTAGGGGGAAGAGAAATTTTTGTTCACCATGCTGGACATATTGTGACATTGTCACGGAGAGGGCACAACAAACCCATCGTCCAATGAGAGCTCCAGCGATTTTTTTTTCACTTGTTTCTACGCCAATGGATTACATAGGTATACACATAAAATCGCCTCATCACACCGGCGTTCGTCTTGGCATGCAGTAATATGAAGCCCTCTTGAGATCGGAGCAACAGAAAACCTAGCTGAACCGAGTTACAGTGACCGAGTGGTCAAAGAGGAACACTGCCAGAGAACACCACATCGAGATGTACAGGGTGTTTCAAAATATGTGTCTGAAAATCCTGAAAAATAAGGGAAATGCGATATTTGCTTGCTGCAGTCTTCATAATTACTTTTTCTGTGGTGGCCCACATGTTAACATAACTAAAGACATCATTTGGGGCACGAATTAAAGAAATTAAATTAATGGCATTTTTAATTAGTGTAGACAGGCGGTCGTGTCAAATGAGGGAATGAAGTCCCGCCGAAACCGAAACAAGCGCTGACGATCACTACTAGCAGACGACCAGAGTGACCGCACACGAAGTCGACCGATGGTTGAATTTACTGTAGTTAAATTTAACGACGCTCGCTCATTCTGGAAGCCACGTGCAGTTGCGCTCTTCTGCGTTTCGGTTTCGCTGGCGAAATTGGTCGAATTTCATGACTCAGCTAAAATTACCAGCGGCCACCTTTTGGAAATCTGAAACCGACAATGGGTTCTTCGTAACAAGGGCTCCAATTCTCCCATTTCGCCCGAGTCTCCACCAATTAAAACGTTATTTTAATTTCTTCAATTACTGCCATAAGTGATGTGTTTAGTCATCCTAAAATGTGGGCCGCCACATAAAATGCATCAAGGCAGCGAGCAAATATATCGCTTTGCCCATATTTTTGAGGATATTTGGAAACATTCCCTAAGACACCCTGCAGTTGAGTTCGAGCACAAGGTTCGTGCGCTATTTGTAATGTTAAATGATAATGGTAAATGGGGTAAAGGTAATCGAAGCTTTTGCCTTCGTGATGCTTGCAATGAAGCTAAGCACAATGCACAACGATCTCTGAGGCTATGCAAAGCTCTTGCCCTTTTATTGAACTGCCAGTTTTACAAAGCTAAACGGCAGGCAAAAAAAAAATTGTGATGTAGTAATAAATAGCAGCAGAAATACAATCGCTCGAGTTACCACACAAAGTGTACAATCGAGCCAAGTCGCACTCGAGCCAAGTCGAGTTTGTTGCCATGCCTCTTCGAGAACCACGTGTTTGTCCGGAGGGAAACAAATGCAAGCCCGCCACAAAGCTCAAGTTGTTTTCAGGTGTGCGGGGATTGAATGACCTGTCATCACATCGATCGCCTTCTCGTTCTTTGAAGCAAAAGCAGAGATGGATGCAGCGAGCGAGGAGTTACCCGCCGATCACGAATTCAACGGTACGAAAGAGTCGTGTGTTGATGCCGAGAAAACCGAAAAGACGTATCTCGAAGCTGGCGTGTCATGCAACGGTCGCGAACCTTCGTTGAGCGACGTTGATTCGCAGGTGGGAGTGGGAATGCAGAGCGGACGCAACGGGCACTTGGACGTCGTTCCGCAGGAAACGGCATGTCAATTGTCGCCTGCATCGTCTGCATACGACGGCATCCCTGTAGACATTACAATGCAAGCTGATGGCGAGCAGCCTTTGGTTGACGGGACTGGTTCTAACAACAACATTGAGTCGGGGGATTTCACAACAGTTAACTTGGTCGCAGTTGCGCGACAACGTAGGTAAATCATCGAATGACAGCGACGGCGCAGAGCGAGACGTCGTAGACTTGATGCGTGATATCGTGGGCCGTGTCGCCAACTGCATCGAAGACGATGCAGCGGTGCCGTGTTCATCCATGGACACCGACGCGCAAAATCAGCCCGAAGATGTGGTGGATGGAAGCGCGGGCTCTCCCAGGAACGCGCAAGTGCTCTCCAAAACGCCTCGGGTATCGTACCGAGACAACGAAGAGGACGTGTCAAGCGACAGCACGTCGTCCTCTTCGTCCTCCGACAGTGACGTCGAAGTCGTGACGCCGATGCGGCGCGGCGCCACCAAAGGAGACGACTCCGACTGCTGCTCGGACGGCGGCGAAGTCGGCGGCCAGCGGACGACGACCAAGCCACGGTTTCAGGGCCGCGGCGGTGGCAGACCCCGAAACCGCGGCATCAAGACCCCCGGCGAGCTCGACATCGACGACCTGCCTCCCATCGAGGACTTGCACATCACGCTGCCGCGCACCGAGCTCCGGCAGGCGGGCCACGTGAAGCACGCCGTCGACCAGCTGCTCGTGGTGGAGAGCGAACCGGGTCAGCCCGTGCTCGACCTGGACTCGGTGCTGTTCCGGGCCGATGGCACGGCACTGGGGCGCGTCTTCGACGTGCTGGGCCCCGTGGCGGCGCCCTACTACGCGGTGCGCTTCAACTCTGCCCAGGAGCTGACCGAGCGCGCTCTGGAGCCGGGCGAGCCGGTGCTGTACGCCCCGTTGCACGCGGACGTCACGCAGTACGTGCTCGAGTCGGAGATCCGCAAGCAGCGCGGCTCGGACGCCTCGTGGGAGAACAACAACGAGCCACCGCCCGAACACCTGGACTTCTCGGACGACGAGCAGGAACGCGAGGTTCGCAAGCAGCTGCGCGCTGCGCGGGCCGCTTCGTTCAACAACAAAGCCGATCCTGCTGGTGGAGACCAAAGGCCTCGCGGTGCTTCGAGAGGCCGGGGAAGGGGCAGAGGTGTGCCCAGGGGCGACAGAGAGCCGCAACCGGAGTCAGCCAATGGGGCTGCGCATCTGTACAACGAGGGACCTCCGAGGCCCGATCAGTTCTACAATAATCGCAGTAGGCCTCAGTGGCCACCTTCGTGGAGCCCGCAGCAGCGCTGGCCCGGTCACGGTTCGCCGGTGAGGTTTCGGCCTAACCCACCACCGCCTCCGTCGTGGCCTGCGAGCCCGCAGGGCAACGATAGGGTCCCAAACGTTTGGAACACCCCACCGCCTTCTTTGCCCTGGCAGCACAGCGGGCCATGGCCTAACAGGCCTCCTATGTTTCCAGACTTGAGAACCCCACCTCCCAACTTCGGTCGTGCAGTGCCGCCTCCTTCCCATCCTCAAGCAGCTTTCCCGAATCCCCACGGACTACATGCCAACACGCCTACTGGTAGTTTGAGCTACCAGCAGGCTGGTGCAGCGAGCCAGCACGATCCCAATTCTCTACCGTCGCCTGTTTACAACAGCACGGGGCAGAGGGTCTCCTTGTACGACCCTGTGCCGGACCTTCAGCGAATTCTCGCCACACCACCACCGAGACGCTAAGGGACGGTGGCATAACACACTGTTGTTCTCGGTGTGGTTCATGTGTTCCATTGAAGATACTTTCTCAGTTTTCATAACAGTGATGTAATCATGCCTGACTCTTTCATGTGGTGATTTCAAGACCTTGATGTTTGAAACACTACCTACTGAACTTCAGACCAGCAGTGATGTTTCTACTCCAATCTGCCTGTTCTAGTTCGTCCCTTTTGCTGCCAGGGACGAAGCGTACAAGAGCAGCATTGTGCTAGTCATCACTTGCTCGGTGTCATTTCCTTCAGCATTCTGCTGAGCTAGTTTCAATGTTTGCAATATTATTTTAGCAAATGCAAAGGGCTTTTATTGTGCATCAGTGCTCAGTGGTGCGATCTTGTACGCATTCCAAATAAACACGGAGGCGTGGCGTTACATCCAGCCGCACGCGAATGGCCCATGTGAACCGCTACAGACATCACGGCCCTGCATTGACCTCTCACGTGCAGTCATGTGCGGCTGAATGTAATGCCACGCCTCCGTGCTTATTTTGGAACGCGTACAAGATCGCACCACAGGTTTACCAAAACAGAAAATGAAAGGCTAGTGTCCTGCATATCAATTTGAAGCTACAGTAGAAGCAGGGGTGAGACAGCTGCGCATATTGTGCATTTTTGATACAATTCCGTTTTCCTGCGCCAAGCTGCTCCAAAAGCATGAAAATCGCAAAAATTGCGCCGAACTGCTCCAAAACAGCCTCGAAAGCCAGAATTTCGATGCCCACGTCAGCTTCGTTTGGAAAAAAAGCTGAGTTGACAACATGATTTTCCAAGTTGTGCCTATAGCAGCGCCTGGGATACGAAGAAAATGAGACGTTCGCAAAACGCGTAGACTCGCCCAGCCGTGTTTCTATGCACCTTTCTAATGAGGGCTCCCATGATGCCGCCATAACCTCCTCTGGGTTGTTGTAAATATTCGTGGCACCAAAAAAATGTTCTGCCGTGGCCTGAGCATGCTGCTGCTTCTGACTAGGCTGTGTCTTCTGGTGCTATCAAGTGGCATGCATCGCAGGAATGGCTCTCAGCTTCTTCGTTGTGCGTAGCATGTTTCTCCGGTAGCAATGGTTTTTGCGTCGACGCTGCTGCGCGTCATCACCTACGTACGCATTTACTGTGGGAGTGTTTGTACCGTTACGGCACATACTGTGCATGGGAGAGGCATCACCCTTGTTGCATCAACGCAGCGACAACTAGCTCCTGCATGTGGCACGTCTCTGCGATGCTCTGGTGGTTTTTCACACCGAAGCCGGTAGCGGACTGATGCAAAGCGCCTTTGTGTCCTTCCCCAATAAAAGTGTGCAGTACGCTGACAACGGTGCTATGCTCGCAGTACTGTACACGATAGTCAGTGCGAGATAGCTTTATGAGATAGACAATGCGGTGAGGTATCTTGGCGCTTGCGCCACACTCTCGAAGGTGGTCCTGCACGAGGGGGCAGCGAACGGCGGTAGCGCACCTTTGTTCTTGCCTGTTGAAAGCGTGCAGTAGATTTGACGCTGTGCCAACCGCGCGGCCGAGCTGAAGGCGCTTATTGTGATGTCCTCCTTACAAACAATAACAGGAAGCTCTGGAGAAACCCGAAAAGCTAAATAAGCAGATCTACAAAAAAAAAATCCATTTCACCGCAAGTGAGGCAATGAATTCGCGCGATAGCATCAAATTCTAATATTATACGAAGTAAGGCTGTCAGCTAACTAACACTTATGGACCCGATCTCGCGTAACTACAAAATGCTGGTGTAAGAGAATACGACTGCTCAAAGGAGAGAAGTGTTGAGATCACAGCACTTAGAAGGGTATACGAGCCGTCTGCGATGCCAGCCGAGACAGCCCGCGTGCCAGCGATCGTGACCGCACCCTTAAAGTCGAAGCCCACAGTTGTTGCTCGAGTGACCCCCACCCCTCCCTTGCGTTCCTTCGTGCTCCTTTAAGATGGGCGGCGCACTTCCTCTCTGCATGAGTAGCAATCAATGGCAGGCCTGGCATGCGGTGTTACGTTATTGCATGCGCCCTCCGTGCAACTGGGATCGGTCGGCTCTTTTCATCTCTGCCTCAGCCGCGTTTATCGCCCTCACTCGCGCGCTTTTACCCAAGGGTAAAAAATATGATGCGCGGGGTATGTTATCGATTTGGACTATACGGAACATGACTGCGATGCCGACTGCAAAAACCTGTTCAGAATGTCCATATAATTGCTATTGCCATAAAAGCCAAAGCAGTAATCTGCTAAATTATATCACTGATCTTAAAAAGGCCTACTGCTATGTAATTGCAATTGTGCAATCACATTCTTTGTGTTGTTTTTTTTTCCAAATTTTTATGAAGTGAACCTAGTTTGCAGAACCTTTTTTCAATTATTTCATGCGTTTCTTACTCTGGCTAGATAGGTCGCATAGTATTTAAAGAGGTATAGTTCATGCCTGGCTATACTTTCTCTAAATTCTGCTTCAGTGTTACGTCTATCCTAGGCCAATTTAAATATGTACTTGTCCCCCCAAGTTGCTACAAATCTGTTTTTCAAGCTCCTGAGATGACATCAAAAATTCCGCTAACTGCTCCAAATCAGGGCTCTTCTGCTCCAAAATCGAAATTTTGCTGCTCCAAAAACTGCTCCCAAATCAACTTCAGCCATCTCACCCCTGTAATGCAAGATGAGTACAATCAGCTGGTGATAACTTCTTTCCTTGTGTTCATAAAAAAAGGGAAAAATCTAAAAATAGACTCGTAGGATAAAGTATAGTTGAAGGAAGTAATGATGAGATATAATGAAGGACTCAATATACTCGCCATTAATGAAGAAGAAGAACCCTGCAGACATGCGCATGAGGCTGTAATCTGCAGACAGCTGCCAACATCCTTTGGCTACACGAAGAATTTTGGAATTGACTGTGGATAAGCCATAGTCAGAGGTCCTATTATGGCATTCTCTTGCGTGCCGTTTTAAAAGTGAACAATAAAAAAGATGAGCACACCAGAAGTTCTCATATGTTTCTTGTGACTGATGTCTGTGAGAAAAAAAAGATGCTTTGAAAGATGAGTGTAGGGTTAAAACGTAAATGTTTTCTTTTTCAAAGAAGCACTGACACAAAATTTCGAAGGCGAGATAACCTGTGGGATGGATTTTTGTGGACATACACGTATCATCTACGAAATATCAACGTCTCAGAGGGCATTATATAGCAGCACCCAGGAGGCCTTTGTTGAAAAGAATTGTCGATGCGGTGCTCATGTGCATGCGGTTTTGTGTGCTCACGCAGCCAGCTATGTTTACATAGCCACCACTCTGGGTCCCGCCTCCCTTGGCGCTCTCTGAAACCGAAACTGCGACTGGGCGCTATAAAATCGTCTCCAAATAATTAGCAGTCACGCGTTCGAGCAAATGAGCTTTCCAGCCGTGATAAGTGGGTCGTTAACTACTCATCGCAACAGAAAAAACAAGATGCAAAATTTTGGTGTCGGTGCTCCTTTAAGGTATTGTTCCGTGTTAAAGTAGTCGAAGGCTTGCAATATGTGTTGTACTTGTTTATAATGCTACACTGCATGTTTGGTCACGTAAATTATTGCTGTATAAAACATCTTTTATGGCATGCCCTTGGCCGCATATAAAGTGGTCTAGCGAGAGATGTACGTATGCAGTGAATATTTATGCACAGTTCACGTGTTGAACTCACTAGCAACTTCTAATAAGACGTGATTCAGTTTTGTTATTTGAAGGTTCTCCATTGTAAAATACGAAGAAGTGGACTTGATAAAAATTTAAGAGCAAGCTATTGTGATATTTACGAACCCTTTAACTAGGGGCCATATGGGCAAAAACGCTGTTTGTTACAGCTAAAAAATAAGGTAGAAAGAGTGGTAATAATGCTATATTTTAATTGGAGCGAAATGCAAGTTCCAATGTTATTTTATGTCAGGTAAATACCGATGTACCTTTAGGTTAGGGCAATCGACATTGGGAGCCAAGTGACTAATATTGGCCCTAATTCGTGCCAGCCAGTGCAATTGAAAAATTTTATCAGGTGTGCAAGCATGTCGTTGTAGCACAACAGCTGGCGATTCAGTTTCAGTGCTGCCCGCAGAGTAGCTGACAAACTATTCAGAAAAGTGGCGCCAGTGGCAAGCCCTTGAAGAAGAGCGGTGCATTCGATCCCATGGAAGCTGGGCGATCTGTGCTGTTATGGCGTTTGAGCCGGTTGTGGTTGGGAACACTGTGACACTATAAGCGCAAAAGATGCCTCGTGGTGCTATGCAAGTGTTGCATTGCATTCCACAACATGTGATGCTTAGTATGAATCTTATGAAATGTAAAATTGTTGTCAACACAACAGCAGCACGAGGCCACAAAGGAAACTGTTTGCATGCAACTTTCTTTTGTAGCTTTGTGCTGCAGTCAGTTGTATTCCATTCGTCCACCTTGCAGACCTCTGCAGAACTGTTTTGTGACTTGAGATTGTGTGTAGTGCAAGGTTTTCTGCACTCATATGTTGTGCTCAAGGTTGACCTTAAAGGGACACTAAAGTGAAACAGTGAATTGGTTTATATGGATAAATTGTACTATGAGGACTGTGATGTCCTCATAATGTCGTTAATTTCACCATCACAGGCTTATTGATAAGAGGACGAAATCGAGGTAAAAGTTTCATTTTTAAATTTCGCTCTGAAATCTTCGCACATGATGCCACGAATTTCGGAGAATATTTCTCGTATTTTGTTGGCACTGGCTCATCAAAATTTCTTGAAACATGGTACGTTAAGTCTATGGCCTCCTCAGAGGACAATGTGCTTCGTTTTTACTGATTAGGAACTATGTGTGACCTAGTAGACACAGTCTAGATCTATGACGTCACGGTGTTTAATGTGGGAACTTGAAGGCGACGTCGCCTCCTGCATTTTCTTTTTGCTTGTTTTCTTGTTAACCAAGCATCTTCTCACAGCAAGCATTGTGTTTTTGGCATCGTGAAAGAGTGATTTACTAACATGAGAAAAATTGTTTTTCTCTTCAGTGTTCCTGTAACCCTTTGTAGGTTTGCCTATATTTTTGACATGATGATATAAAAACTGGCCGTGGTATATTGATGTAAGCTACAAAGAAATAGTATCAAGCAAATTTCATCAAATTCAAGCCAGTAGTTTACTGAAAAGAACTGGGACGCATATGTCCCACTGACTCATGAGAGTGTTTTCAAAAAGTGGGAAAACACTGTCTCACTGTCTCATTTAGGCATCATCTCGAGATTGCATCAATGGGTGGGATGGCAAAGGCCAAAACAAGTGGCACAGAGTAGCACTTCACAAGTTGTGCGGACCTCATTTCCAGCAGTAGCACACCACCTGCACCTGCACCTCTTGTGAGTCTTGTGAGCCGTCATAGTGCTGTGGTCTGTTCCTGTAAGGCTTATGCACCAACCATTTTTTTGTCCATTTGCCTGTCCTTGCTTTGGCTGTCGAAATTGTCAAGTACGACTGTTGCCCCTGAATATGTGCCTACTTCTCAAGAGGTATATGATATCAAGAAAAATATTTCCACCAATATCCGCAATTACGCTGAGAGATGAGCGTGGCAGTTTCGCAGGGGGTTGTGTTTTGATGCATTTATCGGTCAAATTATTGCACAAATTTACAAAAACATGTGATGACTGGAAGCCAAATTCACCTCTCTGAAAAACCAGAAAAAGAGGGAACTATGCGGCATTTTGATTGATAGGTTATTTCTACCTGGAAGAGGAAAGTTCAGAAGCTATTATAAAAAATTGATCGAAATTCAACGCCATTGTAACACTACTTCTGCCCTTTGAAAACGTGGAAAAAGAATTTTCCTCAAGATTACGAAGACTTGGGTAAAAATTGAGTGACTTAGTGTTGCGCCAATTGCAATGGGCGATGTGGGAGAAAATTTTTCCTGCAGTCAGAAAAGTGGGACTTGCGTGTCCCATTGTCACACAAAGGGGTCCTTCATTTTTGGTTTTTAGATGTTTTAAAGTTAGACAAGTAAAAATGAGGCATTATTTTTAAGAGGGAAAACTAGAGAGGGGTGTGTTTTTGCTCTCTGGTGTCCTAATGTTTTGATATTTTTCTTGTAATTTCATGATATTCCACTTGATTTTTAATGATATGATATATGTTGATCACTTTTTTTTACGAGATAGGAAGTGCTCATCAATGTTGTAGTGCCTGTGTTTATTATCAATTACAAAAGAACAAACTTTTGGGTAATATTGGGCTTAACATAATTTTGTTAAATCTGCTTCAGCGTGTAAGAACGGGGTATTACCATAGTTCACCTGAAAAGGAAAGACCCTGTACTTTTGCATGTATTGCTGCAACAAGCACGTGTCATGCTGTCTTTATTGTTTCTTGCAAGCAAAAGAGATGTGTGTCGCATCATTGTTTCTCATTGAGTGTCGTATGACATTTTTATGAATCGGAAAGAATAAACAATGTACTATTTTGTAAGTCTTTCTATGGTGTCACATAAAATTCAAGGCGTGTTTCCATGTTTCTTTGTTTTTCCAATTCGATTGCTCAAGATGGCTTAGCTACACAATGAATATGCTTACACATAACATTTCTTGGAACATAACATTGTTTTGAAATATAGGATTACCTTGAAACACATGAAACTCATTTCTGATTATAGTTGAAGTTGATAAGGTTCTCTTGCTGATTGATGGTATCCCTGTAATTGTAATTCTCTTCACACCTGTCATTGACTTTTTCTGTTGATGCACCGCTGTTGTCACTAAAGGATGGGCCAGTGGAACTGACGAGTTACAATGCTTAAAGGAGTTGGATAGTTCCAAAATAGCTGTACAATACAATTTCTGAGACAAACTGCTTAGTCGAACTGGTCTCCTAAAAACTCTGTTTGTGCTGCTTGATTGTTACGTATACATAAGCACAGCTCATTGTTTATTAGTGGCACGAATAGCCTTGAACATGTCTTGATATGTTTATGATGTGAGCGGGAGTACTTGGCTTAGTTGACACCACAGCACTACATTGTCGCAAGTGTGATGTGTTTAGTGCCTCCTGTGGCTTTCTTGAAGTTTTGCCACTACTCAGAGTATCATTATGGGTCATAGACGTATCAGAATGTTCCTGTCCTGCACGACAGAACAGTGTGGGGAGCCCCCTTTCGTCTCCTAGGATGCGTGCAGTGCAACACTGTCAATCAAAACAAGGAGACGACACCAACAGCAGCCATATGGTTTCATCCCTCCCAATACAAGTGCGTGCTTTTCAATGCCACCAAACTTTTAGTATTCACATGTTATATGGCTGATCAGATCACACCCACTGTGATATGGCTCCAATTTCACATGCTCTTGGGCATGCATTTGATTTACGCCTAAAATTTATAGTAATTAGTGATGCTAGCATTAATTATACATCAGATTGGAGCAATTTCATTCCCTGATTGTCTTGCAGAGACTCGTTATAGCATCAAGGACCAAAACTGAAATTTGGCTGTCTTTAAGGGTAAAATAAATTATGTGTATCTCGCTGAACAGTGACGATCACACTGTTTGTTATCATAATAAGACAGGCACTTGCCCTGAAGCTGAGTTACGAATGAGTGGTGTACAGTGCTCGGTGAGTGAAATGTGATGTAATCTCAACTTCAGCATTTACGTCAGAGCCGACACTACATTGAGTGGCCAGATTCCCAGCGACATGATGTGGTTGTCTTGAGAAATTGTGTACATCGGTCATTATGTTAAATGTTTTGATGTCGCATTTCAGTCCTTGAGTACTCTACTTACTGAAACAAGTTGGTGGTGCGGGCCATTATACTCAAGCTTGCTTACCAAGTACTTAAAATCGGTTGAGTTATCCTGTGCCTTTTAAATTGTTGTGCTTATTGTAGACATGTTGCCACATCATATTGAAGCCACACAGTGGCCATTTACCACATCTTTCTTTGCAGTTTTCCTTGTACTCTGCCAATCCTTGTACGACGTCTCTTTTTATGCACTAATGTTTACCGTGAGATCACTGTCTCTAAAACCCAGAGTTAAGCAAAGCTTCTGGCCTATACATCTCGGCACTCTGGCTTTCTAATACAGCATATGTAAATGACGAACGGTTACTGATGTCAGTAAAGCTTCTCAGTTGCATTATACAGGGTATTTCAAGAAATATGTCCGAAGATACTCAAAAATACATCGATGATTACATCAACCATCGACGGACTTGGCTTCGTGTGTGTGCGGGCTGCACTTGGGATTATAGCATGCATCGTGCAAGTACGTAATGTAGAAGAACTAGCACCGCTGCAGTTGTTGCCGTGAAGTCATTCGGTCATCTCCTAGTTGCGCTCCTTGGCGCTTCGGTTTCGGCGGTGAATTTGGTCACAATTACTTCGCAATAATTACCAGAGGCCGCATTTCGGAAATCCGAGAATGCCAGTGTGCTTTTCGCAGGAAGGGGTTTGAATTCTCCCATTTAACCCGACCGCATGTCTCGGCTAATCAAAACTGAATTTAATTCTAATTAATTTTTGAGGAATTTCGGACACAATTCTTGAAACACCCCATATGCCTTGTGTGCAGTTTGTCAAGGGCTGCACTGTTATTCATCAAAGAAGGTAAGAGCCTTATGTAGCCAGTATACATGTGAGGCGATTTAGGAGCATGGACTAAATGTGGACGATGCCGGGGCTGTGTAGTAGCAGTGTGCTTGCTGTTGCAATACGACTGTGACACAGTCGACTGTAATATCACAGGTATGAGCATATGCCAGCAAAAAATTAAGGCAGCTTGCGCACACTAGTGGTGCGAAGCCTTGTTTCTCTTTCTCTGTTTTCTCTCTTCCCTTTCTTTCTCGCTTCCTTTCTTTTTATTTATATATCTCTGTGTTTATTTCTCTATTTCTTTTTCTATCTCTTTTTTGTGTTTGCTTCTCTCTCTCTCAAATTTTGTGTATTAATTGTTTCTCTTTCTTTTTCTACCTTCTCTCTCTATTTCTCGCTTTCTCTTTCTTAGTGGGTACAAGCAAAGCAGCGCAATATGAAGGAGGACTAAGAAAGAGTGGACACAACATTTAAGAGTCCTCTGCGTGACTTTCTTAGTCGTCGTTCATTTTGCGCTGCTTTGCTTGCACCCGCTATGAGTCCTTACCAGATTGGCCAGTTCTCAATCCTATTCAGTATCTCTCTATCTGTACTCGTTCTCTCGCTCATCAGAGTTATTGCATCCCACGCCGGACAAAGCGGCGCACGTGTTCTGGGAGCGAAGAGGACGATGAGAGCGGGTGCCGGTTCATGATGGTGACAGTTTTCTGTTCGCTCTGCACGGACTAACGGTCCGTTTAAACAGTTCCGCTCAATTCCGGACCGTTGGCTCTATAATGAAATTAACAGCTCCACTAACGTGAAACCTGCGGAATGGTGAAGCATGCAGTGTGCGCCGGTGTTTCACACAGCAAAATCACCGCTAATGGGCAATGAGAGACAGAGGAAACATTAGACACAGAGACCCGCAGTCCGCTTTTAGTTAACGTCCACGCTGCGAATCTTTATTGTTGAACTACGCAGAAGAGAAATCTCCCATCGGAGTTGCCGGTGAACTGTTGTGCAGCGCGAGCAGTCGGTTTTTTCAATCAAGAAACTCGCCAGCAGACGCTGCCTGCGTCGGCGTTCTCTCCCGCAGGCGAGGGCGCGTTGTCGTTCCTTGTGAGCTGATAGTTCAGCGTTCATCGCAGAAAGAGCGTTTCCGTAGTCAACGCGCGCCGTACGATAGCGGCATGGTATACACGACGCCGATGACGCACTTCACATGTGGCCTAGGCATGTTTCTTTTGGCATCCCTGCTTTTATTTTAACACGAAAGTGTTTTATGCCGGGGTCCACCTATATATATATATATAGACTTCAGTGACGTATTTCCGTCACGGAAATGACGTCTAAAAATTTACACGATCAGATGGCAAAGAAAAAAAGTTCCGCTGTAACACCGCGTTCCCCGCTCACGCGCTCGCCCCGAGAAAAATCGCGGCCGGGCTACCGGGGCGGCTCGACGCGCTTTGCGTTTGCCTCTACTCCGGCCGTGGTGTTCATCACACTTTAACATGCCGCGGGATGGCGACCAAGTTCTGCGTCCAATATATGCGACGCTCTTCTGGCTACATCTGGTTCTCTGATTACGCTTTCACCGTTAACTACTACAGCTACCACAAGAGTTTGTTTAATCATTCGTCGGGATGGAGATGTGCCACTAATCATCAAAGTGGGTGCATCCACGTTAAACGGTGCTATAGCTGCCAGACATCAATATACATTGTACAAACTCTCTTATATCAATGTACAGTAAACATTCAGTTACTTCTGTAAGGGCACGCTTTACTTTCGTGTTTTTTTATTGGCATGCGCGTGCGCACAGACGCCCAGCTTTCGAAGGGCGGAGAGCACGACTGGCACGCCCTGTTTCCTGCCAACCTCCTTAAGGTTGTGGGACAACCTGTGAATGTATGGTACGTACCACTTCAGGTCCCACTCATTGTGCGTCGCTAGTGCTTTGCGGCTTCATGCCTCGCATCTTCAAAATGTTTTGGGAGATAGCACCAAGGGCCATGCACGGGTAGCCGGCTGCCCGTAGCATCTCTGTTGTACTTCAAAGCTGGCCTGCATCGTCAGGGGCGTAGCCAGAAATTTTTTTCGGGGGGGGGGGGGGGGGTCAACCATACTTTATGTATGTTCGTGCGTGCGTTTGTATGTGCGCGTGTATATATACCCAAGCAAAACTGAAAATTTTCGGGAGGGGGGGGGGGTTGAACCCCCCAACCCCCCCGCCCCTGGCTACGCCCCTGTGCATCGTGTGCATGCACGACTTCACCAGAGCCGACTCCAGACATAGTTTTGTAATACCTCTTTTTACTAACTTGGGAGTGCGCCGAATCATAAGGCAGTAAATCTTTTTGCGCATGTAGGCTGTACTGCCAACAGACATGATCTCTAGTATGACGCAACCTTAAATCTAAAAACTGGATGGATCCATCCGATGGAAGTGCATGGGCAAAGGTCAAATCTTGCCCATGTTGAAAAGCGGTTAAAATGTAGTAACGCAGTGGTCAAAAGTAAAACAGGTGTTAGCCTTTAAAATGATTAAAAAATCATCGACATATCTAAAAGCCTTCATGAAAACCCTGTCGTCAAGTACACTAAGAATCTTATTATCAAACGCTGTCAAAAAATGTTGCAGAGCACAGGTGCCACACAAGAACCGACGCAGACATGGCTATGCTACGCTAGGAGCTGCTGGGCACATACCCACTTTGGCTCATACGCGCCGAGTTTCTGCCTACGATTGAATTTTTAACAGCGGAGGTTTTAAAAATTCAATGTGGTTAGTAATGCACGGGGGGGGGGGGGGTCGGCAGCCATATAAATTTACTGTAAATACATATCATTGCTTTTCTCTGAATGTTTTCCAGGTTCCTAACCATAGGCGTGCGCACGAGGAGGGCAGAGGGGGGCGACCGCAAACCCCCTCCCCCACCTAGGGGGGCGAAAAGTCTGCCCCATACTTTTACTCAGTCGAACCTCTCACGTCATTGTTTAAAGAGCAGGGTTATGGCCACGCATGCTTTTTGACGATAATGGCGACCAAGGACCCTTGATGTTGCATTACAAGAACTGTTTAATTCCCGTCTTTACTCCCGAAAAGCCAAGAACCAAAGGGGGGCGGGGGGCATTGTGAGAAGCACGCTATCGCTTCATTTTCATTTTGAACACGACAGTGTTTTATGCCGGGGCCCACCAGGACTTTACTGACGTATTTCCGTCACGGATATGACGTTGTAAAAATGTACACTAACAGATGATAAAGAAAAAAAATATAAAAAAGTTCCGTCACTGGGAATCGAACCCACGACCGCTCGCTCCACAGCGCGCGGCGCTAAACGACTCGACCACGAAACGTCTTTTTTTCTTTCATGGTATTTATTACAAATGTGTGTAACTAGCATACATAGCGAAGAAAATACTCAAGGCGGCCTCAACCAGCGTACAAGCGTTACACAGAAGTCCTAAAAGGGTATTAAAGCTATACATTTCATGAAGAGTGGATACTAGTCCGGTTGAAACTCTAACTGTTCGTAAAAGTCTTTTAGCTGAAATGCAACCGCGATGATACCATGGGTTCCGCATGCCTGTCTAACATGCGAGTTTTCCATAAACTGTGCATACCCATTAGTAATAGCATGTCAACAGGCATAGAATGGCTTTTGGGTGGCATGAGATAACGTATGCTATACGAATTTAAATCGAGTTGTTTTTTAAAAGCCCTTTATAGAACGTCCCAGAAGAGTATGGCGTCTTTACAGCTGATGAAGCAATGTTCTATAGTTTCCGGAACTTCACAGAGGCGACAGTTAACGAAAGATACAAAGATGCCTTTGCTGCTTAACCAGGTCTTCACAGGCAGCGTCTGTGTATGCATTTTGTAGAAGAATGTCTTGGATGTTGGTGAAATAGGCATTTTCTTCACACGCACAAGCACGTCGTGTCCAGGCAATCCAGCATATAGTGAGCGGTACAAAGGTGCAGGAAGCAACATATCTAATAAGGCATTATATAGATCTTTTCGTGAACTAGAGAATAAATAGTCATTAGCGAATCTTACTGTCAAAAACCGCACTGATTCATACACTTCACGCATGAATCCTTGCAAATAGGGAGGCGAGACACAATTAGCAGATACCACTAAACTTGGTAAAACCTCGACGAGATTCACTTGTAAAAATGTTCGAAGCAGCGGATGATCGCAGTCCCGAAAATAGAAAAAACGGGATACCAATAGTCTAATGAAGAGATGCACCAACCCAATACCACCTGCACAAACTGGTCTAAAAACATTGTCACGCCTCATCGGCTCGTAACTTGATGACAAAATAAAGGCAGCAAAGATTCGGTGAAACTTCTGAATGTAAAATCTGGAACAATGTAGTATTTGCAGTACGTAATAATTTTGTTGCCAGGAATAGATTGCACGCTTTAGCTCTGCCAAAAATTCAGAGGTTATGGGGAATAAACGTCTGGGCGTAACGCTTTAGGCTGGGTACACGTTCTTTCCAATAATATGGTGTATATAAATAGCTCGCCGTTAAACTGCCGAAGAACGTACGTTTTGTATTCGGCCACAAAACGTGCGTTCTTCGGCAGTCTAACGGCGAGCTATTTATATACACCATATACCGCTGGCGGTACTCCGAGCTCGGTGGCACGTGTTCTAGTTATCACCAGCAAGATAGCGCGAAGGGCGCGCTTTAAATGTCGTCGCTCCGCTCGTTGCGTTGCGCGAGCGCCTCCCTACAGGTCGTGGTCGCCCGTGCGCGCGCGCTTATCGCGTGACGGGGCGGGGAGCCCTCCCGATGGGGAACCCTGCGAACAAATGTTCCTAACGTTAATTTTTGCGTGAGGCTCCCGAACTATATGGAAGTGTACTCAAGTTTTAGCCTAATTAAGGAAAAGTAGCAGGGAAGTTAAACACAAGACGGGGCAGGCTAAAGCAAAACAGTTTCCGGAAAGCGGCAGAGCAGATATTATTTATCTGCAAGTACCAGAATTTAAGTTACTCGTTAATATGTTAAACCTAAATATTTATTGGAGGATACTTTCAGTGAAGGTGCTTCAGCTAAAAATAAGACAATTTTTAATGTCGATAAAGGAGGAGAGGTCGGCCAGGCAAGCGGGTATCTAGCCTGCTACGGGCGTACAGGGAAATGGGAGAGAAAGAGAAAGAGGGGGGTGCGATGACAGATGCTGGCCGATCCCTACGCACTACGAATTGTTTGCGGCATTGGTGCGAACAAAAGTAAAAAAAGTGGGAAGAGCACGTGCCTGCGTGACCAAGGCAATAGCAGCTGCTTGCGATCAATAAGAAGATGTGGAGATTTTCACGAGATAAGGAAGAGAATAAGAGGTGGAGATTTTTGAAGAAAAAGAGGACTGTTCTCTGGACTGCTAGGAGACTTCGTTTTAGCTGTATCCTTCTCGGGCACAAGTTCGCCCCAACTTCATTAGTTTATTACGAGTGTGTTTTTGAACTGTGCGTTACAATATTGTGCAGTACAATGACGACTGTACACACACTGTCGTGTGCTGAGACGTGTACTACTCGAGAAAGATTTTACACCGTAACATGTGCTCTAAAGACGACCATCTAAACCTGTTTTGCTTAGAACCTTAATGAAAACTCACAGAGCCCCTTATGCATTCACCTAACACGACCCGAAGGCAAAAGCCATGTTCTTTTTCAAAATCCGAGGCATCTCACCGGGTTTTGCATTGCCTCCGTGATCGGACCACCTTTGATCAAGCTACGATGTCATGTGATGACGTCATGATAACGTCACAAATTTTGGCGATATGTGACATCATTATGGCGTCATCACGTGATAATGGTTGCTTGCATCACTCGTCTCCGACGCCACGAAACGCCGACGGTCAAATTTCGCGTTTGATGAGGCATCTAAGGCCTTCGTTTTAAAATTAAGGAAGACCACTTCCTCTGACATCGGCTGGTAGCCGCTGGGCCATCGTCGCTGTTGACCACCTTACGCGATACGCCGAAACCTCTCCCAGCGGCTACAGCGCGCGATGTTGCCTCCCTCCTGCTACACCGATTCATGCTGCGTCACGGTCCACCCCAGGAGCTTCTCAGCGATCGAGGCCGTGTCTTCTTGTCGGAAGTCGTCGAAGCAATTCTAAAAGAGTGCCGTGCTGTTCACCGCAAAACTACTGCTTACCACCCGAAGACGAATGGGCTCACCGAACGCTTTAACCGCACGCTCGGCGACATGCTCTCAATGTACGTCGCCGCCGATCACACAAATTGGGATGCCATTCTGCCCTTCGTCACCTACGCCTATAATACCGCCCCTCAAAGCACAACTGGTTTTTCACCCTTCTTCCTATTGTACGGAAGGCACCCGTCGCACACCATCGACACGATACTCCCATACAAGCCGGATTCAACTGAGTGTGCGCCGATATCTGACACAGCCAGGCTTGCGGAAGAGTGTCGCGAGCTTGCCAAGACGTTTACAACGCAGGAACAAGAGCGGCAGAAGAGCATTCGCGGTGGAACCACCACTTCTGAGTCCACGTTCCTCTCTGGAGCGCTCGTATGGCTCTCGGTCCCTACCACTGCAACTGGCCTCTCTACAAAACTACTGCCGAAATACGAAGGCCCCTACCGGGTCGTCGAGCGCACATCCCCGGTCAACTACGTGATCGAACCCATCGAACCATCTTCGGACATGCGCCGTCGAGGGCGCGACATCGTCAACGTGACGCGCCTCAAGGCCTACTATGACCCACTCATAGTGACGAGCTGTTAGGTCGCCGGACGGCTCCCTTTTCGTATACGGGGAAATTGTAGCGAATTGCCTTTAATAAGTAATGGGTTGCGCTCTCTATAGCCTTCTAGTGGGTCGTCGCCTTTGGCTCTTCGCGCTCGCGCTCTGAGTCCGTGTTTGTGCCTTGACTGTCGCCATTAAGGTCCCTCCATAATTTTTAAGGTAGCGACATCTGCCGCGCGCGCCACCTAGAAAGTTCCTGTAGCAGACGACGCCCAGGTTAAAGCACGGCATTCAGCTGGTGGAAAAATATCTGCACATGCTAGGAAATAAAAGCTACTGATGCCTGACTGTGATGAAGGCCGAAATAAGGCCCCAAAATGCTAAAGCTGTGCCTTTATTTCAAATAAACATTGAAAAAGAGAGCGGAAAAAATGTTTCATCGCCTACATTTGGCATGTTTACATCTCGTTTATTCGCGCTCGTATTACATTGCATTTTGCAATCTAAATTAGCTGCATATAGTTAAGAAAAAAACTGAGTCGTGTTGATTTGCTTTCATATCACAAATAGTCGAAGCCCTTGACGGTAAACAACGACGAGCCGGGACCGAAGACAACGCGAGGCGAGTTTATCCGCGCCCGCCCATGGCTCCCATAGCGCCTGCCTTGGTCGCTGTTATAGTGAACTAGAAGAGATAGTCGCTGTGTTGGCCGTACCTTGGTGACTGCGTGCGCTTAATCCCATTGCTCTACGCCTTTCTTGCTCGTAAGTGTGTTGTGTACATATAGCGGTCACGTCGGTCGAAGAGTGCATCCAAATAAAAAGACTGACAGCCATCTGGACCGAAAAAATTTCGACATGGCGTTGCTGAAACGCGATCCTCGCTGAAAGTAAACATCCTGCGCACGTGTGTGGAAACTAAAATTTGGTGGAAACGAGCGCGCCAACAGTCTTCGCGTGCGGCGATTGCCTGACCACTTGGGTGTGTATTGCTGTTCTGTGCTACGAGTCAACGCAAGTGTCGTGACATTCCAAAGCGGCGTTATTGATCGCGTCCTGGCCGATTCTCGAATTTGTTCGTGTTACAAACGCGACCTAACCGCACGGAACACCATGGTGTAGTTAAATTTCTTCGCCAAGGCTCCTTGTGTGTGCGTGTGCGGTTGTATTCCTGATATGAGCAACGTCGCTACGTAACCTTGAATCACCGCGTGGATTTTTAATGCTGTGTTTATGCTTTTTCCATTTAACTTCTTCAAATAACTTCTTGCCGTCTTCCGTCCGGCACCCAAACGCGCAGCAACAAGGCATATCGGACCTTCCAGAACGAAATCACCGCACAACGTGCATAGCGGAACAGGGGAAGCGAGCGCTCTCCTCCCGGGGCGCGGGAACCTTCATGGCGGGGCAAGGTCACGTGTCACAGATCAGCCTATCGCGGGCGCCGTCGGCTTCATGAAAGCTTTTCGATACTTTTGAATTTATTGAGGGACTTTAGTCGCCATTGCATATCGTCGCCGACTACCGTCCAATTAACGCCTCAACAATGCTTTTTGGTTTCGGTTTCTGGGCCCGTATTCTCAAAAGGCGACAATCGCAAAAGTATCGCCTTTGGTGCTCGCTGAGTGGCTATTGAGCAAACCGGAAAAGTAAGGGCGCCATCTGGTAATTCCGCCGACGTCAATTTTGCGTCATGGTGCTCGACGGTGCTCTCGACATATTTGCAATACACGAAGGCACCGTTAACCGTCGGTTCGTGGTGAAGTCTAGCATTTCAGTGACGTAGGCGGTAGCTTCTAGTATTCAATGCTCGGTGGATATACACAGCATTTTTTACGCTGATGCTTTCATCGAGCAGTACCTTGGGGTGTTATCAGCATTCGTTCTTTGCCAGCGCGTGTTTTTTCGTGGTTTGAACGTCCCAGGAACATGAACCGTGCGTTGCTCGCGTGGTTTATCGCGAGCCGGCAACATGTTGAGATCTTGAGACGATGTCGCTGCGGCGGCACGCTACAGCTGAACTCTCCGAGTACGCCATGTTAAACTCTCAACGAAAATACGTTTCACGCAAAGTTGCATTCTTTAAGTATTATACTGTGCATTAAATAATCGAACAAAAAAACGTTGAAAGCACTTTCAACACGTTTTATACTTCACGTAGCCACAGCCAAGCCGGCCAAGCCTGGCCACTGCGTAGAAGCAGCAGCACACGCTCGAAAACGCCGCACTCGGGTTGCTCTGCGCTCGCGCTCACTCCTGTGTTGCTCCTGTGTTGTGAGACATTCGTAATACCAACGGCCAGTTGCAGCAATGACGTCACAGGCAAGTGTTTTTTTTTTACTCATTGAACGCATCAAATTCTACGTCACCAAACGCGATACTATCGCCTTTTGCGATCGTTTGAGAATACGGGCCCTGGGCGCCGAGTTGGGCAGTGACGTCACTGTGTAGGAAGCTTGGTGACGTGGGCACAGAAAGCTGTCACGCACGTAGTGCTGCGTCGTCTGCTCTCGCACGTGCCGCACAAGCAGCAGCCAAGCAAAAACGCACCAATAGTTGTCATTGAGGGCACACGCACAGGATGTCGTAAGGGTTTTCTTACTGTCCAATCGCATAAAGGTATCGTTGTGTATACGCAACACCCAACCGTAGCTAAATTGTCATTGTATTC
This sequence comes from Rhipicephalus sanguineus, assembly GCF_013339695.2. Classification (NCBI taxonomy): domain Eukaryota; kingdom Metazoa; phylum Arthropoda; class Arachnida; order Ixodida; family Ixodidae; genus Rhipicephalus; species Rhipicephalus sanguineus. The sequence goes on from NW_023616354.1 coordinate 21,725, forward strand.
TTAGAACGCGTCTATCGCGCGTTATGGGGAAATGGAAACATTCATTTTTATTTTGCAAATTAAGAAGCATTGCCATTGCTCACACTACTTCATCACATTGCCTAAATTAGTATTAAGACCACATTGGACACTAATGCAAGTTACTTCTCCAAACATCTCGAGTTCTTATTTCTGTAAACATCTTTAGATCTTGAGTTAGTCTCCTTCAAGTGCTACCGTTAAATTTTTAGGTCTTGCCTACTCCTTGCATTGGCGCTTTCCTTCAACTTCGATTGCAGCTTCAGAGATGACGATCAGGATGCAGTTGAGAGATTAATTTGGGAGGCATTGGTCAGATACGGCACCAGGGAGGCCTCCTGTTCTGGTGAAGGAGAGAGTCGAACTTTGATTACACAAAGAGTATAGTCACGGGATGAAAAGGCGTTGCAGAATATATTCAAAATGTATGTAACGCACTCGGAGGCAAGCATACAAGATGTAGCACAGTCTGCACGAGAGATCACCAGACATCGTCTTTCATGCGTACTGTGTTCATCTCTGACGCCTCGCAGCAGTACATACAAGTTAGGTGCCTCGTCAGTGATTAACGGGAACTGCCAAGGCGTTAACAATCTGTTACATGCAACCGTGTTTAAGTAGTAGAAGTTAAAGAAAAAAAGAAAAAAGAACAAAAAAAAAAATGAGGGTGGAAACGGGATTCGAACTCGTCACCCTCTTAACTTCGAACTAAAATTATGGCCGAGACCTCTGGATGACCTTCCCCCCCATGTGTTCACCGTCAACTCTCTTCGAGCTGTCTTTAGCATTTCTGCCGATTTCGACGTCAAAATGTCCGCGATACCAAGGTTTTGCTGATTTCGAATGGTAGGACCCTTATTACGGCGTTTCACACCTGCCAGCGAAGTTCGCGCTCGTGTTTCGTGTGGTTATCGGCTGCTCTCGCGTGGCTGTTGCGTCCGTCGCGAGCTGGGAATGAGTACCGAACAAAAGACGAAATATTCGTAACGACTAAAGGATACACGGGCGCACTTTTCTTACTACGGTAACGTAAATCATGGGTTCTCGGGAAAGTGAATACAACTACGGTAGAAGGAATATAATAGTGATCAGCTGCTTGGTGGCCAATGTAGACTAAAAGTAACGGCCAGGGGAATAAGAAATGAGAGAAAGAAAAAGGAGGTAAAACACATTTCTTTCTATAGAAGTGACGGGGAGAGAAAAAGACGAAACAACTGGATCTTAACCGAAAGCGCAAAGCATGCTTAGCAGCGCTTACATCTTGGCGGCATGCAGCCTCGGACGCGGCTTGATAACCGTAGACGTAAGTGAGATCCTCTCATGCTGTCCCGTATACGAGACTTACATTAATTGTCATAAGCCGAGGCAAGGCGCTGCCGTTTCGACTCCACTTTTTCTTTCGAACTCCAAATGCTGGCATTACGCTGTTGCTTCGCTGGCTCGGACAGACGAACAAGGAGCGCACCTTGGCAGGATTCCGGCTGCGCTGGCGGAAGATGACGTGACACGACGCATTCGCTAAAATGCCAGTCTGAGCCCGCAGGTCACGTGATCTTGCTTTGCCCAATGAAGAGCAAGCGCGCGTATTTCAAATCTAGCGGCGGATTTACGGCACTACTTGTTCTCGCTAGCCGATCACACACACTCGCGCGCTCCATCGCTGTCCAACGGTTTTCAAGGCGTGTAACTGGCTCAATTGATTTCTCACTCTATTCGAAATCCCCATCGATGATATATCTGCCCTTTTCTCTACCTTTCATGTTATTATGTAACATTTCCTATCCCTTTCTGTCCTTTTCTTGTGATTATCTGATTTCTTTTGGGATAATCTATCTTCTGTTCTATGGTCTCCTTCCTACTGTTTGCTGTTCCGAGCTCACGGCGCTGGAATTTGGTCTCCTCTTGGACAGACGAGTCGCACTTGCTGAACTCGAAGCTCTGGCTTTGCTGCTCGTCGCCGCCACTGCCGCTCAGCTGTTAGATCCCGGTGCGCTGGTGACGTGGCCTGCGTGGCGCAGCTCCTCTGACCCCTCCCCCCCCCCCCCCAATCACCTCTCCTGCTAACACCTATAGCTCACCGAAGAGACAGGAACACAAAAAAACAACGTGGACGTAGCGCTGCGTCCAAGTTGTTTCTTTGTGTTCCTGTCTCTTCGGTGCGCTATAGGGGTTAGGGTAGATTACCAGCATGCCCAAGCTCACGTTCCTTCACCTCTCCTGGTCACGTGACATGGCTCTCTACGTCGTCTCATGAACAATCATGATACGGGACGGGGCAAAAAAAAAAAAATATCCCCCCATTAGGCTGTAGTGTAACTCCTCAGGATCAAATTGAGTGCGTTGTCTGTCTGTTTGTCCCGACCCAACCTCTACCCTCAAACAGAAACTTAACAACACATAATAAATACACTACAATACATAATAAATACACTACAATACACAATAAATACACTATAACAACGGGTCAACACTATATACAATATTTACAGCCCAGCAGTGGAGGCCGGCTGGGAAACTCTTGTAGAGCGTTTTTGCGCGTCATCCTCCAATTGCGCGCCGCTCCCGGGGCCAGGTTATTAACCCTCACTACCGCGGTTCAGTCGCGTAACGCTCAAGCCACTGAACCACCCCAGGAGGTACGTGATGGTGAGTTTGGGGACATTATATGTTTGATGGTATAGATGTTGCACATTGAGAAGGGATTCATGGTGGAGTAAAGCTGGGTATAAGACATCCGTGATTGGTGGCGCTGATGTTGATAATAATAAAAATATTAATAAAAATAATAATAATGATGATGATATACATAATTGGAGGCCTATTAATGTGCACTGCGCGGGACGTAGACACCTATACCGATGGACAATCTCCGATATCTGCTCTTTCGCGCAAGCTCATTGCGGTTTATGTATTTATTTAGACACTGCAGCCATATTGGGCTATCACAGGACTGGGTTATACATTGGATACAACATTAAACATTTATCGTTTGGAATTCACACCACAGTGTATGAGTAGTGATTGTTGCACAACTAACGATAGAACAAGAAATGACAAACACAGCGCCAATGACGTTATCTTACAGAGGAATTCCACTAGAGCCAACATTTCGAATGGTAGGACCCTTATTACGGCGTTTCACACCTGCCAGCGAAGTTCGCGCTCGTGTTTCGTGTGGTTATCGGCTGCTCTCGCGTGGCTGTTGCGTCCGTCGCGAGCTGGGAATGAGTACCGAACAAAAGACGAAATATTCGTAACGACTAAAGGATACACGGGCGCACTTTTCTTACTACGGTAACGTAAATCATGGGTTCTCGGGAAAGTGAATACAACTACGGTAGAAGGAATATAATAGTGATCAGCTGCTTGGTGGCCAATGTAGACTAAAAGTAACGGCCAGGGGAATAAGAAATGAGAGAAAGAAAAAGGAGGTAAAACACATTTCTTTCTATAGAAGTGACGGGGAGAGAAAAAGACGAAACAACTGGATCTTAACCGAAAGCGCAAAGCATGCTTAGCAGCGCTTACATCTTGGCGGCATGCAGCCTCGGACGCGGCTTGATAACCGTAGACGTAAGTGAGATCCTCTCATGCTGTCCCGTATACGAGACTTACATTAATTGTCATAAGCCGAGGCAAGGCGCTGCCGTTTCGACTCCACTTTTTCTTTCGAACTCCAAATGCTGGCATTACGCTGTTGCTTCGCTGGCTCGGACAGACGAACAAGGAGCGCACCTTGGCAGGATTCCGGCTGCGCTGGCGGAAGATGACGTGACACGACGCATTCGCTAAAATGCCAGTCTGAGCCCGCAGGTCACGTGATCTTGCTTTGCCCAATGAAGAGCAAGCGCGCGTATTTCAAATCTAGCGGCGGATTTACGGCACTACTTGTTCTCGCTAGCCGATCACACACACTCGCGCGCTCCATCGCTGTCCAACGGTTTTCAAGGCGTGTAACTGGCTCAATTGATTTCTCACTCTATTCGAAATCCCCATCGATGATATATCTGCCCTTTTCTCTACCTTTCATGTTATTATGTAACATTTCCTATCCCTTTCTGTCCTTTTCTTGTGATTATCTGATTTCTTTTGGGATAATCTATCTTCTGTTCTATGGTCTCCTTCCTACTGTTTGCTGTTCCGAGCTCACGGCGCTGGAATTTGGTCTCCTCTTGGACAGACGAGTCGCACTTGCTGAACTCGAAGCTCTGGCTTTGCTGCTCGTCGCCGCCACTGCCGCTCAGCTGTTAGATCCCGGTGCGCTGGTGACGTGGCCTGCGTGGCGCAGCTCCTCTGACCCCCCCCCCCCCCCCCCCCAATCACCTCTCCTGCTAACACCTATAGCTCACCGAAGAGACAGGAACACAAAAAAACAACGTGGACGTAGCGCTGCGTCCAAGTTGTTTCTTTGTGTTCCTGTCTCTTCGGTGCGCTATAGGGGTTAGGGTAGATTACCAGCATGCCCAAGCTCACGTTCCTTCACCTCTCCTGGTCACGTGACATGGCTCTCTACGTCGTCTCATGAACAATCATGATACGGGACGGGGCAAAAAAAAAAAATATCCCCCCATTAGGCTGTAGTGTAACTCCTCAGGATCAAATTGAGTGCGTTGTCTGTCTGTTTGTCCCGACCCAACCTCTACCCTCAAACAGAAACTTAACAACACATAATAAATACACTACAATACATAATAAATACACTACAATACACAATAAATACACTATAACAACGGGTCAACACTATATACAATATTTACAGCCCAGCAGTGGAGGCCGGCTGGGAAACTCTTGTAGAGCGTTTTTGCGCGTCATCCTCCAATTGCGCGCCGCTCCCGGGGCCAGGTTATTAACCCTCACTACCGCGGTTCAGTCGCGTAACGCTCAAGCCACTGAACCACCCCAGGAGGTACGTGATGGTGAGTTTGGGGACATTATATGTTTGATGGTATAGATGTTGCACATTGAGAAGGGATTCATGGTGGAGTAAAGCTGGGTATAAGACATCCGTGATTGGTGGCGCTGATGTTGATAATAATAAAAATATTAATAAAAATAATAATAATGATGATGATATACATAATTGGAGGCCTATTAATGTGCACTGCGCGGGACGTAGACACCTATACCGATGGACAATCTCCGATATCTGCTCTTTCGCGCAAGCTCATTGCGGTTTATGTATTTATTTAGACACTGCAGCCATATTGGGCTATCACAGGACTGGGTTATACATTGGATACAACATTAAACATTTATCGTTTGGAATTCACACCACAGTGTATGAGTAGTGATTGTTGCACAACTAACGATAGAACAAGAAATGACAAACACAGCGCCAATGACGTTATCTTACAGAGGAATTCCACTAGAGCCAACATTTCGAATGGTAGGACCCTTATTACGGCGTTTCACACCTGCCAGCGAAGTTCGCGCTCGTGTTTCGTGTGGTTATCGGCTGCTCTCGCGTGGCTGTTGCGTCCGTCGCGAGCTGGGAATGAGTACCGAACAAAAGACGAAATATTCGTAACGACTAAAGGATACACGGGCGCACTTTTCTTACTACGGTAACGTAAATCATGGGTTCTCGGGAAAGTGAATACAACTACGGTAGAAGGAATATAATAGTGATCAGCTGCTTGGTGGCCAATGTAGACTAAAAGTAACGGCCAGGGGAATAAGAAATGAGAGAAAGAAAAAGGAGGTAAAACACATTTCTTTCTATAGAAGTGACGGGGAGAGAAAAAGACGAAACAACTGGATCTTAACCGAAAGCGCAAAGCATGCTTAGCAGCGCTTACATCTTGGCGGCATGCAGCCTCGGACGCGGCTTGATAACCGTAGACGTAAGTGAGATCCTCTCATGCTGTCCCGTATACGAGACTTACATTAATTGTCATAAGCCGAGGCAAGGCGCTGCCGTTTCGACTCCACTTTTTCTTTCGAACTCCAAATGCTGGCATTACGCTGTTGCTTCGCTGGCTCGGACAGACGAACAAGGAGCGCACCTTGGCAGGATTCCGGCTGCGCTGGCGGAAGATGACGTGACACGACGCATTCGCTAAAATGCCAGTCTGAGCCCGCAGGTCACGTGATCTTGCTTTGCCCAATGAAGAGCAAGCGCGCGTATTTCAAATCTAGCGGCGGATTTACGGCACTACTTGTTCTCGCTAGCCGATCACACACACTCGCGCGCTCCATCGCTGTCCAACGGTTTTCAAGGCGTGTAACTGGCTCAATTGATTTCTCACTCTATTCGAAATCCCCATCGATGATATATCTGCCCTTTTCTCTACCTTTCATGTTATTATGTAACATTTCCTATCCCTTTCTGTCCTTTTCTTGTGATTATCTGATTTCTTTTGGGATAATCTATCTTCTGTTCTATGGTCTCCTTCCTACTGTTTGCTGTTCCGAGCTCACGGCGCTGGAATTTGGTCTCCTCTTGGACAGACGAGTCGCACTTGCTGAACTCGAAGCTCTGGCTTTGCTGCTCGTCGCCGCCACTGCCGCTCAGCTGTTAGATCCCGGTGCGCTGGTGACGTGGCCTGCGTGGCGCAGCTCCTCTGACCCCTCCCCCCCCCCCCCCAATCACCTCTCCTGCTAACACCTATAGCTCACCGAAGAGACAGGAACACAAAAAAACAACGTGGACGTAGCGCTGCGTCCAAGTTGTTTCTTTGTGTTCCTGTCTCTTCGGTGCGCTATAGGGGTTAGGGTAGATTACCAGCATGCCCAAGCTCACGTTCCTTCACCTCTCCTGGTCACGTGACATGGCTCTCTACGTCGTCTCATGAACAATCATGATACGGGACGGGGCAAAAAAAAAAAATATCCCCCCATTAGGCTGTAGTGTAACTCCTCAGGATCAAATTGAGTGCGTTGTCTGTCTGTTTGTCCCGACCCAACCTCTACCCTCAAACAGAAACTTAACAACACATAATAAATACACTACAATACATAATAAATACACTACAATACACAATAAATACACTATAACAACGGGTCAACACTATATACAATATTTACAGCCCAGCAGTGGAGGCCGGCTGGGAAACTCTTGTAGAGCGTTTTTGCGCGTCATCCTCCAATTGCGCGCCGCTCCCGGGGCCAGGTTATTAACCCTCACTACCGCGGTTCAGTCGCGTAACGCTCAAGCCACTGAACCACCCCAGGAGGTACGTGATGGTGAGTTTGGGGACATTATATGTTTGATGGTATAGATGTTGCACATTGAGAAGGGATTCATGGTGGAGTAAAGCTGGGTATAAGACATCCGTGATTGGTGGCGCTGATGTTGATAATAATAAAAATATTAATAAAAATAATAATAATGATGATGATATACATAATTGGAGGCCTATTAATGTGCACTGCGCGGGACGTAGACACCTATACCGATGGACAATCTCCGATATCTGCTCTTTCGCGCAAGCTCATTGCGGTTTATGTATTTATTTAGACACTGCAGCCATATTGGGCTATCACAGGACTGGGTTATACATTGGATACAACATTAAACATTTATCGTTTGGAATTCACACCACAGTGTATGAGTAGTGATTGTTGCACAACTAACGATAGAACAAGAAATGACAAACACAGCGCCAATGACGTTATCTTACAGAGGAATTCCACTAGAGCCAACATTTCGAATGGTAGGACCCTTATTACGGCGTTTCACACCTGCCAGCGAAGTTCGCGCTCGTGTTTCGTGTGGTTATCGGCTGCTCTCGCGTGGCTGTTGCGTCCGTCGCGAGCTGGGAATGAGTACCGAACAAAAGACGAAATATTCGTAACGACTAAAGGATACACGGGCGCACTTTTCTTACTACGGTAACGTAAATCATGGGTTCTCGGGAAAGTGAATACAACTACGGTAGAAGGAATATAATAGTGATCAGCTGCTTGGTGGCCAATGTAGACTAAAAGTAACGGCCAGGGGAATAAGAAATGAGAGAAAGAAAAAGGAGGTAAAACACATTTCTTTCTATAGAAGTGACGGGGAGAGAAAAAGACGAAACAACTGGATCTTAACCGAAAGCGCAAAGCATGCTTAGCAGCGCTTACATCTTGGCGGCATGCAGCCTCGGACGCGGCTTGATAACCGTAGACGTAAGTGAGATCCTCTCATGCTGTCCCGTATACGAGACTTACATTAATTGTCATAAGCCGAGGCAAGGCGCTGCCGTTTCGACTCCACTTTTTCTTTCGAACTCCAAATGCTGGCATTACGCTGTTGCTTCGCTGGCTCGGACAGACGAACAAGGAGCGCACCTTGGCAGGATTCCGGCTGCGCTGGCGGAAGATGACGTGACACGACGCATTCGCTAAAATGCCAGTCTGAGCCCGCAGGTCACGTGATCTTGCTTTGCCCAATGAAGAGCAAGCGCGCGTATTTCAAATCTAGCGGCGGATTTACGGCACTACTTGTTCTCGCTAGCCGATCACACACACTCGCGCGCTCCATCGCTGTCCAACGGTTTTCAAGGCGTGTAACTGGCTCAATTGATTTCTCACTCTATTCGAAATCCCCATCGATGATATATCTGCCCTTTTCTCTACCTTTCATGTTATTATGTAACATTTCCTATCCCTTTCTGTCCTTTTCTTGTGATTATCTGATTTCTTTTGGGATAATCTATCTTCTGTTCTATGGTCTCCTTCCTACTGTTTGCTGTTCCGAGCTCACGGCGCTGGAATTTGGTCTCCTCTTGGACAGACGAGTCGCACTTGCTGAACTCGAAGCTCTGGCTTTGCTGCTCGTCGCCGCCACTGCCGCTCAGCTGTTAGATCCCGGTGCGCTGGTGACGTGGCCTGCGTGGCGCAGCTCCTCTGACCCCTCCCCCCCCCCCCCCAATCACCTCTCCTGCTAACACCTATAGCTCACCGAAGAGACAGGAACACAAAAAAACAACGTGGACGTAGCGCTGCGTCCAAGTTGTTTCTTTGTGTTCCTGTCTCTTCGGTGCGCTATAGGGGTTAGGGTAGATTACCAGCATGCCCAAGCTCACGTTCCTTCACCTCTCCTGGTCACGTGACATGGCTCTCTACGTCGTCTCATGAACAATCATGATACGGGACGGGGCAAAAAAAAAAAAATATCCCCCCATTAGGCTGTAGTGTAACTCCTCAGGATCAAATTGAGTGCGTTGTCTGTCTGTTTGTCCCGACCCAACCTCTACCCTCAAACAGAAACTTAACAACACATAATAAATACACTACAATACATAATAAATACACTACAATACACAATAAATACACTATAACAACGGGTCAACACTATATACAATATTTACAGCCCAGCAGTGGAGGCCGGCTGGGAAACTCTTGTAGAGCGTTTTTGCGCGTCATCCTCCAATTGCGCGCCGCTCCCGGGGCCAGGTTATTAACCCTCACTACCGCGGTTCAGTCGCGTAACGCTCAAGCCACTGAACCACCCCAGGAGGTACGTGATGGTGAGTTTGGGGACATTATATGTTTGATGGTATAGATGTTGCACATTGAGAAGGGATTCATGGTGGAGTAAAGCTGGGTATAAGACATCCGTGATTGGTGGCGCTGATGTTGATAATAATAAAAATATTAATAAAAATAATAATAATGATGATGATATACATAATTGGAGGCCTATTAATGTGCACTGCGCGGGACGTAGACACCTATACCGATGGACAATCTCCGATATCTGCTCTTTCGCGCAAGCTCATTGCGGTTTATGTATTTATTTAGACACTGCAGCCATATTGGGCTATCACAGGACTGGGTTATACATTGGATACAACATTAAACATTTATCGTTTGGAATTCACACCACAGTGTATGAGTAGTGATTGTTGCACAACTAACGATAGAACAAGAAATGACAAACACAGCGCCAATGACGTTATCTTACAGAGGAATTCCACTAGAGCCAACATTTCGAATGGTAGGACCCTTATTACGGCGTTTCACACCTGCCAGCGAAGTTCGCGCTCGTGTTTCGTGTGGTTATCGGCTGCTCTCGCGTGGCTGTTGCGTCCGTCGCGAGCTGGGAATGAGTACCGAACAAAAGACGAAATATTCGTAACGACTAAAGGATACACGGGCGCACTTTTCTTACTACGGTAACGTAAATCATGGGTTCTCGGGAAAGTGAATACAACTACGGTAGAAGGAATATAATAGTGATCAGCTGCTTGGTGGCCAATGTAGACTAAAAGTAACGGCCAGGGGAATAAGAAATGAGAGAAAGAAAAAGGAGGTAAAACACATTTCTTTCTATAGAAGTGACGGGGAGAGAAAAAGACGAAACAACTGGATCTTAACCGAAAGCGCAAAGCATGCTTAGCAGCGCTTACATCTTGGCGGCATGCAGCCTCGGACGCGGCTTGATAACCGTAGACGTAAGTGAGATCCTCTCATGCTGTCCCGTATACGAGACTTACATTAATTGTCATAAGCCGAGGCAAGGCGCTGCCGTTTCGACTCCACTTTTTCTTTCGAACTCCAAATGCTGGCATTACGCTGTTGCTTCGCTGGCTCGGACAGACGAACAAGGAGCGCACCTTGGCAGGATTCCGGCTGCGCTGGCGGAAGATGACGTGACACGACGCATTCGCTAAAATGCCAGTCTGAGCCCGCAGGTCACGTGATCTTGCTTTGCCCAATGAAGAGCAAGCGCGCGTATTTCAAATCTAGCGGCGGATTTACGGCACTACTTGTTCTCGCTAGCCGATCACACACACTCGCGCGCTCCATCGCTGTCCAACGGTTTTCAAGGCGTGTAACTGGCTCAATTGATTTCTCACTCTATTCGAAATCCCCATCGATGATATATCTGCCCTTTTCTCTACCTTTCATGTTATTATGTAACATTTCCTATCCCTTTCTGTCCTTTTCTTGTGATTATCTGATTTCTTTTGGGATAATCTATCTTCTGTTCTATGGTCTCCTTCCTACTGTTTGCTGTTCCGAGCTCACGGCGCTGGAATTTGGTCTCCTCTTGGACAGACGAGTCGCACTTGCTGAACTCGAAGCTCTGGCTTTGCTGCTCGTCGCCGCCACTGCCGCTCAGCTGTTAGATCCCGGTGCGCTGGTGACGTGGCCTGCGTGGCGCAGCTCCTCTGACCCCTCCCCCCCCCCCCCCAATCACCTCTCCTGCTAACACCTATAGCTCACCGAAGAGACAGGAACACAAAAAAACAACGTGGACGTAGCGCTGCGTCCAAGTTGTTTCTTTGTGTTCCTGTCTCTTCGGTGCGCTATAGGGGTTAGGGTAGATTACCAGCATGCCCAAGCTCACGTTCCTTCACCTCTCCTGGTCACGTGACATGGCTCTCTACGTCGTCTCATGAACAATCATGATACGGGACGGGGCAAAAAAAAAAAATATCCCCCCATTAGGCTGTAGTGTAACTCCTCAGGATCAAATTGAGTGCGTTGTCTGTCTGTTTGTCCCGACCCAACCTCTACCCTCAAACAGAAACTTAACAACACATAATAAATACACTACAATACATAATAAATACACTACAATACACAATAAATACACTATAACAACGGGTCAACACTATATACAATATTTACAGCCCAGCAGTGGAGGCCGGCTGGGAAACTCTTGTAGAGCGTTTTTGCGCGTCATCCTCCAATTGCGCGCCGCTCCCGGGGCCAGGTTATTAACCCTCACTACCGCGGTTCAGTCGCGTAACGCTCAAGCCACTGAACCACCCCAGGAGGTACGTGATGGTGAGTTTGGGGACATTATATGTTTGATGGTATAGATGTTGCACATTGAGAAGGGATTCATGGTGGAGTAAAGCTGGGTATAAGACATCCGTGATTGGTGGCGCTGATGTTGATAATAATAAAAATATTAATAAAAATAATAATAATGATGATGATATACATAATTGGAGGCCTATTAATGTGCACTGCGCGGGACGTAGACACCTATACCGATGGACAATCTCCGATATCTGCTCTTTCGCGCAAGCTCATTGCGGTTTATGTATTTATTTAGACACTGCAGCCATATTGGGCTATCACAGGACTGGGTTATACATTGGATACAACATTAAACATTTATCGTTTGGAATTCACACCACAGTGTATGAGTAGTGATTGTTGCACAACTAACGATAGAACAAGAAATGACAAACACAGCGCCAATGACGTTATCTTACAGAGGAATTCCACTAGAGCCAACATTTCGAATGGTAGGACCCTTATTACGGCGTTTCACACCTGCCAGCGAAGTTCGCGCTCGTGTTTCGTGTGGTTATCGGCTGCTCTCGCGTGGCTGTTGCGTCCGTCGCGAGCTGGGAATGAGTACCGAACAAAAGACGAAATATTCGTAACGACTAAAGGATACACGGGCGCACTTTTCTTACTACGGTAACGTAAATCATGGGTTCTCGGGAAAGTGAATACAACTACGGTAGAAGGAATATAATAGTGATCAGCTGCTTGGTGGCCAATGTAGACTAAAAGTAACGGCCAGGGGAATAAGAAATGAGAGAAAGAAAAAGGAGGTAAAACACATTTCTTTCTATAGAAGTGACGGGGAGAGAAAAAGACGAAACAACTGGATCTTAACCGAAAGCGCAAAGCATGCTTAGCAGCGCTTACATCTTGGCGGCATGCAGCCTCGGACGCGGCTTGATAACCGTAGACGTAAGTGAGATCCTCTCATGCTGTCCCGTATACGAGACTTACATTAATTGTCATAAGCCGAGGCAAGGCGCTGCCGTTTCGACTCCACTTTTTCTTTCGAACTCCAAATGCTGGCATTACGCTGTTGCTTCGCTGGCTCGGACAGACGAACAAGGAGCGCACCTTGGCAGGATTCCGGCTGCGCTGGCGGAAGATGACGTGACACGACGCATTCGCTAAAATGCCAGTCTGAGCCCGCAGGTCACGTGATCTTGCTTTGCCCAATGAAGAGCAAGCGCGCGTATTTCAAATCTAGCGGCGGATTTACGGCACTACTTGTTCTCGCTAGCCGATCACACACACTCGCGCGCTCCATCGCTGTCCAACGGTTTTCAAGGCGTGTAACTGGCTCAATTGATTTCTCACTCTATTCGAAATCCCCATCGATGATATATCTGCCCTTTTCTCTACCTTTCATGTTATTATGTAACATTTCCTATCCCTTTCTGTCCTTTTCTTGTGATTATCTGATTTCTTTTGGGATAATCTATCTTCTGTTCTATGGTCTCCTTCCTACTGTTTGCTGTTCCGAGCTCACGGCGCTGGAATTTGGTCTCCTCTTGGACAGACGAGTCGCACTTGCTGAACTCGAAGCTCTGGCTTTGCTGCTCGTCGCCGCCACTGCCGCTCAGCTGTTAGATCCCGGTGCGCTGGTGACGTGGCCTGCGTGGCGCAGCTCCTCTGACCCCCCCCCCCCCCCCCAATCACCTCTCCTGCTAACACCTATAGCTCACCGAAGAGACAGGAACACAAAAAAACAACGTGGACGTAGCGCTGCGTCCAAGTTGTTTCTTTGTGTTCCTGTCTCTTCGGTGCGCTATAGGGGTTAGGGTAGATTACCAGCATGCCCAAGCTCACGTTCCTTCACCTCTCCTGGTCACGTGACATGGCTCTCTACGTCGTCTCATGAACAATCATGATACGGGACGGGGCAAAAAAAAAAAATATCCCCCCATTAGGCTGTAGTGTAACTCCTCAGGATCAAATTGAGTGCGTTGTCTGTCTGTTTGTCCCGACCCAACCTCTACCCTCAAACAGAAACTTAACAACACATAATAAATACACTACAATACATAATAAATACACTACAATACACAATAAATACACTATAACAACGGGTCAACACTATATACAATATTTACAGCCCAGCAGTGGAGGCCGGCTGGGAAACTCTTGTAGAGCGTTTTTGCGCGTCATCCTCCAATTGCGCGCCGCTCCCGGGGCCAGGTTATTAACCCTCACTACCGCGGTTCAGTCGCGTAACGCTCAAGCCACTGAACCACCCCAGGAGGTACGTGATGGTGAGTTTGGGGACATTATATGTTTGATGGTATAGATGTTGCACATTGAGAAGGGATTCATGGTGGAGTAAAGCTGGGTATAAGACATCCGTGATTGGTGGCGCTGATGTTGATAATAATAAAAATATTAATAAAAATAATAATAATGATGATGATATACATAATTGGAGGCCTATTAATGTGCACTGCGCGGGACGTAGACACCTATACCGATGGACAATCTCCGATATCTGCTCTTTCGCGCAAGCTCATTGCGGTTTATGTATTTATTTAGACACTGCAGCCATATTGGGCTATCACAGGACTGGGTTATACATTGGATACAACATTAAACATTTATCGTTTGGAATTCACACCACAGTGTATGAGTAGTGATTGTTGCACAACTAACGATAGAACAAGAAATGACAAACACAGCGCCAATGACGTTATCTTACAGAGGAATTCCACTAGAGCCAACATTTCGAATGGTAGGACCCTTATTACGGCGTTTCACACCTGCCAGCGAAGTTCGCGCTCGTGTTTCGTGTGGTTATCGGCTGCTCTCGCGTGGCTGTTGCGTCCGTCGCGAGCTGGGAATGAGTACCGAACAAAAGACGAAATATTCGTAACGACTAAAGGATACACGGGCGCACTTTTCTTACTACGGTAACGTAAATCATGGGTTCTCGGGAAAGTGAATACAACTACGGTAGAAGGAATATAATAGTGATCAGCTGCTTGGTGGCCAATGTAGACTAAAAGTAACGGCCAGGGGAATAAGAAATGAGAGAAAGAAAAAGGAGGTAAAACACATTTCTTTCTATAGAAGTGACGGGGAGAGAAAAAGACGAAACAACTGGATCTTAACCGAAAGCGCAAAGCATGCTTAGCAGCGCTTACATCTTGGCGGCATGCAGCCTCGGACGCGGCTTGATAACCGTAGACGTAAGTGAGATCCTCTCATGCTGTCCCGTATACGAGACTTACATTAATTGTCATAAGCCGAGGCAAGGCGCTGCCGTTTCGACTCCACTTTTTCTTTCGAACTCCAAATGCTGGCATTACGCTGTTGCTTCGCTGGCTCGGACAGACGAACAAGGAGCGCACCTTGGCAGGATTCCGGCTGCGCTGGCGGAAGATGACGTGACACGACGCATTCGCTAAAATGCCAGTCTGAGCCCGCAGGTCACGTGATCTTGCTTTGCCCAATGAAGAGCAAGCGCGCGTATTTCAAATCTAGCGGCGGATTTACGGCACTACTTGTTCTCGCTAGCCGATCACACACACTCGCGCGCTCCATCGCTGTCCAACGGTTTTCAAGGCGTGTAACTGGCTCAATTGATTTCTCACTCTATTCGAAATCCCCATCGATGATATATCTGCCCTTTTCTCTACCTTTCATGTTATTATGTAACATTTCCTATCCCTTTCTGTCCTTTTCTTGTGATTATCTGATTTCTTTTGGGATAATCTATCTTCTGTTCTATGGTCTCCTTCCTACTGTTTGCTGTTCCGAGCTCACGGCGCTGGAATTTGGTCTCCTCTTGGACAGACGAGTCGCACTTGCTGAACTCGAAGCTCTGGCTTTGCTGCTCGTCGCCGCCACTGCCGCTCAGCTGTTAGATCCCGGTGCGCTGGTGACGTGGCCTGCGTGGCGCAGCTCCTCTGACCCCTCCCCCCCCCCCCCAATCACCTCTCCTGCTAACACCTATAGCTCACCGAAGAGACAGGAACACAAAAAAACAACGTGGACGTAGCGCTGCGTCCAAGTTGTTTCTTTGTGTTCCTGTCTCTTCGGTGCGCTATAGGGGTTAGGGTAGATTACCAGCATGCCCAAGCTCACGTTCCTTCACCTCTCCTGGTCACGTGACATGGCTCTCTACGTCGTCTCATGAACAATCATGATACGGGACGGGGCAAAAAAAAAAAATATCCCCCCATTAGGCTGTAGTGTAACTCCTCAGGATCAAATTGAGTGCGTTGTCTGTCTGTTTGTCCCGACCCAACCTCTACCCTCAAACAGAAACTTAACAACACATAATAAATACACTACAATACATAATAAATACACTACAATACACAATAAATACACTATAACAACGGGTCAACACTATATACAATATTTACAGCCCAGCAGTGGAGGCCGGCTGGGAAACTCTTGTAGAGCGTTTTTGCGCGTCATCCTCCAATTGCGCGCCGCTCCCGGGGCCAGGTTATTAACCCTCACTACCGCGGTTCAGTCGCGTAACGCTCAAGCCACTGAACCACCCCAGGAGGTACGTGATGGTGAGTTTGGGGACATTATATGTTTGATGGTATAGATGTTGCACATTGAGAAGGGATTCATGGTGGAGTAAAGCTGGGTATAAGACATCCGTGATTGGTGGCGCTGATGTTGATAATAATAAAAATATTAATAAAAATAATAATAATGATGATGATATACATAATTGGAGGCCTATTAATGTGCACTGCGCGGGACGTAGACACCTATACCGATGGACAATCTCCGATATCTGCTCTTTCGCGCAAGCTCATTGCGGTTTATGTATTTATTTAGACACTGCAGCCATATTGGGCTATCACAGGACTGGGTTATACATTGGATACAACATTAAACATTTATCGTTTGGAATTCACACCACAGTGTATGAGTAGTGATTGTTGCACAACTAACGATAGAACAAGAAATGACAAACACAGCGCCAATGACGTTATCTTACAGAGGAATTCCACTAGAGCCAACATTTCGAATGGTAGGACCCTTATTACGGCGTTTCACACCTGCCAGCGAAGTTCGCGCTCGTGTTTCGTGTGGTTATCGGCTGCTCTCGCGTGGCTGTTGCGTCCGTCGCGAGCTGGGAATGAGTACCGAACAAAAGACGAAATATTCGTAACGACTAAAGGATACACGGGCGCACTTTTCTTACTACGGTAACGTAAATCATGGGTTCTCGGGAAAGTGAATACAACTACGGTAGAAGGAATATAATAGTGATCAGCTGCTTGGTGGCCAATGTAGACTAAAAGTAACGGCCAGGGGAATAAGAAATGAGAGAAAGAAAAAGGAGGTAAAACACATTTCTTTCTATAGAAGTGACGGGGAGAGAAAAAGACGAAACAACTGGATCTTAACCGAAAGCGCAAAGCATGCTTAGCAGCGCTTACATCTTGGCGGCATGCAGCCTCGGACGCGGCTTGATAACCGTAGACGTAAGTGAGATCCTCTCATGCTGTCCCGTATACGAGACTTACATTAATTGTCATAAGCCGAGGCAAGGCGCTGCCGTTTCGACTCCACTTTTTCTTTCGAACTCCAAATGCTGGCATTACGCTGTTGCTTCGCTGGCTCGGACAGACGAACAAGGAGCGCACCTTGGCAGGATTCCGGCTGCGCTGGCGGAAGATGACGTGACACGACGCATTCGCTAAAATGCCAGTCTGAGCCCGCAGGTCACGTGATCTTGCTTTGCCCAATGAAGAGCAAGCGCGCGTATTTCAAATCTAGCGGCGGATTTACGGCACTACTTGTTCTCGCTAGCCGATCACACACACTCGCGCGCTCCATCGCTGTCCAACGGTTTTCAAGGCGTGTAACTGGCTCAATTGATTTCTCACTCTATTCGAAATCCCCATCGATGATATATCTGCCCTTTTCTCTACCTTTCATGTTATTATGTAACATTTCCTATCCCTTTCTGTCCTTTTCTTGTGATTATCTGATTTCTTTTGGGATAATCTATCTTCTGTTCTATGGTCTCCTTCCTACTGTTTGCTGTTCCGAGCTCACGGCGCTGGAATTTGGTCTCCTCTTGGACAGACGAGTCGCACTTGCTGAACTCGAAGCTCTGGCTTTGCTGCTCGTCGCCGCCACTGCCGCTCAGCTGTTAGATCCCGGTGCGCTGGTGACGTGGCCTGCGTGGCGCAGCTCCTCTGACCCCCCCCCCCCCCCAATCACCTCTCCTGCTAACACCTATAGCTCACCGAAGAGACAGGAACACAAAAAAACAACGTGGACGTAGCGCTGCGTCCAAGTTGTTTCTTTGTGTTCCTGTCTCTTCGGTGCGCTATAGGGGTTAGGGTAGATTACCAGCATGCCCAAGCTCACGTTCCTTCACCTCTCCTGGTCACGTGACATGGCTCTCTACGTCGTCTCATGAACAATCATGATACGGGACGGGGCAAAAAAAAAAATATCCCCCCATTAGGCTGTAGTGTAACTCCTCAGGATCAAATTGAGTGCGTTGTCTGTCTGTTTGTCCCGACCCAACCTCTACCCTCAAACAGAAACTTAACAACACATAATAAATACACTACAATACATAATAAATACACTACAATACACAATAAATACACTATAACAACGGGTCAACACTATATACAATATTTACAGCCCAGCAGTGGAGGCCGGCTGGGAAACTCTTGTAGAGCGTTTTTGCGCGTCATCCTCCAATTGCGCGCCGCTCCCGGGGCCAGGTTATTAACCCTCACTACCGCGGTTCAGTCGCGTAACGCTCAAGCCACTGAACCACCCCAGGAGGTACGTGATGGTGAGTTTGGGGACATTATATGTTTGATGGTATAGATGTTGCACATTGAGAAGGGATTCATGGTGGAGTAAAGCTGGGTATAAGACATCCGTGATTGGTGGCGCTGATGTTGATAATAATAAAAATATTAATAAAAATAATAATAATGATGATGATATACATAATTGGAGGCCTATTAATGTGCACTGCGCGGGACGTAGACACCTATACCGATGGACAATCTCCGATATCTGCTCTTTCGCGCAAGCTCATTGCGGTTTATGTATTTATTTAGACACTGCAGCCATATTGGGCTATCACAGGACTGGGTTATACATTGGATACAACATTAAACATTTATCGTTTGGAATTCACACCACAGTGTATGAGTAGTGATTGTTGCACAACTAACGATAGAACAAGAAATGACAAACACAGCGCCAATGACGTTATCTTACAGAGGAATTCCACTAGAGCCAACATTTCGAATGGTAGGACCCTTATTACGGCGTTTCACACCTGCCAGCGAAGTTCGCGCTCGTGTTTCGTGTGGTTATCGGCTGCTCTCGCGTGGCTGTTGCGTCCGTCGCGAGCTGGGAATGAGTACCGAACAAAAGACGAAATATTCGTAACGACTAAAGGATACACGGGCGCACTTTTCTTACTACGGTAACGTAAATCATGGGTTCTCGGGAAAGTGAATACAACTACGGTAGAAGGAATATAATAGTGATCAGCTGCTTGGTGGCCAATGTAGACTAAAAGTAACGGCCAGGGGAATAAGAAATGAGAGAAAGAAAAAGGAGGTAAAACACATTTCTTTCTATAGAAGTGACGGGGAGAGAAAAAGACGAAACAACTGGATCTTAACCGAAAGCGCAAAGCATGCTTAGCAGCGCTTACATCTTGGCGGCATGCAGCCTCGGACAGGGGGAGGTTACTCCGTATACCTCCCATAGGATGCCTTAATTCATGACGTCAGCGCTGGCAGCGCCCAACGTCCCTTCAGTTAATATCCTGGCGACTGGGATTCAGAGACTCGAACGGCAGAATGGCGGCGCACACGGTATGCGTCGTCATGGCAACACTAACACCAGCCGCGCCTCCTCTCCTAGCACCCTCGTGCGCGCCGGGTTTTTCTCTTTTTGTTTTGTTTGCGTGCGCGGGCTCCCTATCCCTTTCTTTTATGACCCCCTCGCCCCTCCTCCGCGTGCTGCGCCGTGCAGCGCGGTTTTTTTTTTTTGCATCCGCTGCGCGTGCTGCGCCGCGCGTTTGAATGTGCGCAATTTGCAATCAGGCATTCTGCAAACACTGCAGTCGTGCAGCATGTGCCAGAACGCAAAAGAATGAATTGCACTCACAACACAAAATATCTTTGGTCTCTTTTTATTCTCCTCGTTTCCGAAAATCAACATTCTATCAAATGTGGTGCGATACAGGCTCAGGATATTAACATACACGTGTTCATGATCACTAAACAACACGAAAGTTCTCGGCAATGTTAAGAATTTAAAGAACAGTGGAAAAAAAAACAGAACATAACACTAGGGCACATATTCAAAAACACAATATTTATACTGACAAAAGTGCAGAACAGCTTCTGATATATGCGCACGATATTGCACAAAATTATCATAACTAACAAAATTGAACATTCCTGAAATGCAACAACAATGAAAGCAGTTGAAATACCTAAAAGTAGAATAATAATGTAACGACCATTTTGAAGATGTCAAAATGAACTCCACATATAACACAACTAATATTGGCCGCACTTTATTGACTACATTTCCAAAAACGTTGATTTTCATCTAACTAGTGATGATAAACGTGGAGAAAATGAACGGCTGATATCGGATGATTGATGGCATCTCTTCTTGAAGTGCGCCGATTCTGCAATTCTTCAGCTTTTTTCTGGGCGCACCGATCAGCTGTGTTGCGTTCCGAAATACGCCCTAAAGAAAAGGGCAAGTTTCAATCAGATAAAGAGCGCCGTCGATTCGTGCAAAAGTGAACTCGTTTGTTCGTCTCAGAGCAGCATAAGTTTTCATACATCTACCTAATGTCTCACAAACGTGGTTATAGGCGATGGGGAGTAATTAACCCGAGACAAATGCAAAGCACACACTCAAGCACGCGGTTCTGTGAGAGTTGTAAACCTGTAACTATAGTTACTTTGCATGGGCTTCATGTCCGCTGCTTGTTCGTATAACGATTTAAACGCAGCATCCTGCCCTTTTCAAATCAGTCATTTTTGAAAACAGTAACTGTAGCCCCGCTGCAGAGAACAGCTACTCGGTATGGACGTGAATTCAAATTGACACAATGAAAACCGCGACTCAAAGTTCGTTGTCTGTCTGTCAAAGGGCACGCTCACCTGTCGTTCTTTTGGGGGCCGGCACATATATTCCGGGACTTGTTCTGGAAGTATTCAAGCAACAAAGCACTATGCACGAACAGCGCGAGTCGTAAAACATCGCGTCGCACAAGCACACAGCGAGCGAGCACCATGAAACGGACGAGCGACGACGGCTAACGCACGCCTTACCAACGCCAGACACGAAACTTTCTAACGGATTTCAAAGTCGGCGGCGCCAGCAAGGCGGCGGAAAGCGCGCCTGAGCGCGCCTCCCGCAGGAAAGGGAGTTGATCCCGCCAGAGAGGGGGTTGAAGAGAGTTGGGAGGAAAGAGACGGAACGCAGATTTTAACTCTGATCCCAGTCAACAGATGGCGCCTCAATTTGCCATACCGGTCACGTGGGTTTCTTTCACTAGCCTGCGGAGCGCGCGCAGTTCACGTGGGGCGTGACGTCGCTGCGCCGTTGCTACAGACGCTCCTCTCCGCTCCTCGCGCCGTTGCTATGGGACGGCGGATTCAGGGTCGCTTATAAAGTGCATTCGCACTTAAAACACGAAGTTTAGGGTCTCACTCGGACCGTTCTTCAAGGGTAACTGGGGGGGGGGGAGGGAGGAGGGGGGTGTTACCAAAGAGCAGTGTTTTCGTAAAGTAAAAAAGTTTTCACTGATACTGTTTGCCTTGGTTGGCATCCTTCTGCGCCATTCATAAGTTCCTTCCCAACTAGACAGAATTCAGTGAAAAGTTCAGCTCTTGAGTTAGAGATGGATTTCTCCGTCTGGCTCAAACAAACAAACAAACAAACAAACAAACAAACAAACAAACAAACAAACCAAACAACAAACAAACAAACAAACAAACAAACAAACAAACAACAAACAGACAACAAACACAACAAACAACACCAACAAACAAACCAACAAACAAACAAACCAACAAACAAGCAGACAAACAAACAAACCAACAAACAAAGAGACAAACCAGCAAACAAACAAACAAAACAAACAAACAGACAAACCAGCAAACAAACAAACAAAACAAACAAACAAACAAAACAAACAAACAAGCAAACAAGCAAACAAACAAAGAAACAAACAAACCAACGAACAAACGAACAAACAAACAAACAAACAAACAAGCAAGCAAGCAAGCAAACAAACAAACAAACAAACAAACAAACAAACAAACGAACGAACGAACGAACCAAACCAACCCAAAAGATTCTCGTAATACCGTTGTGCAGTCTCACAAGTGTGTCGGTGATCAATTTCTGAAAACACGAGTTTAGGAAATGCGCAGTCTTTAGCGATACGTCCTCCTTTCTTCTCGAGTTTACATGCATGTGCACTGACTTACATGTATACAACATAATGCAGGTATCCACATGTCAAAAAGGGTGTAAGAACTATATATACTGATGGGGGCGTGCTTATATGCAGCCACTCGTGGAACGCCTGAACTTGTCGCGCCGTGCCGTGTCAGTGAGACGCATGAACACATTAAAGGTTTGAACAACCTCATGGTATGTCTTAGTTGCAGGAACAATCGGTACACGCACGCTTTATACAACTGTGGGGTCCTCTGAGTGTCAACGAAACACCGCGATACTTGGAAGGGGAGGCGTGAACAAGGCCGCTAATAAGTCATTTATAATCTATTGATTAATACAGGCGTTGGGTCTTCATCAAGGTTATCAGTTTTTTTTTATGTTTTCTATTTTCTGCAACATTCCGTGGAGGAGACTTATTAAATTCTTGCAAGGTCACACGCGCACATTTCTTTCCTTTTTAATCTTTTCTTGGTGGGTGCTTGTATAGTTTCGTATACATGTAGCAAACAGAACCATGCAGTATTTAGGCCTACAGTCGGGCATCCATAGTCGTACCAGATGCAGGATTGGCGGTTCATGTGTCACAGGCATTCGTACAGATTTCTTTTTCCATTGTGGCGGCATAATTGGACTTCGTGCCGCGCGGCGTTTGTTGCTATTCGTGTTTTCTCCGCTCGAAATGTCGACATCCACACATCTCCGCCTCCACATCAGTGCATCTTCCTTTTTGCAGATTTATGGCGACAGTAATGTTTGAACGGATATTCATTGTTTGTGTAGTTGAAAAGGGAAAATACCGGCCGAATCTTTTCAGTTGAGCGTGGTGCCCGTTCCTCGTTAGCGAGACGGTCTTGGTTTCTTTTTCTTTTGTTCCCTATTGTTTCCACTCAGGCCATCCGGGAATAGCTGCACGCACTTAGTGGGAGAGTAGGAGAAAAATGAGTTGCATGTCCCTAATGCACTTTCCTCTCCCGTGTCAATCACCCATTTGTATTATCGGCACTGAGCTTCTTTCGGGAGCCGCAGCCGTTCCGTTAGAAAACACCCAAGAAGGCGACGTTTGCGACACGCAGAAAGCCACAGCGAGCGTCTTTCTGTTTTTGCAGGCCCGCCATTCTCTCAGCACGTTTGACCATTCTTTACACGGCCCCCTCTTCTGGGGAAACACTTTCACTTCAGCGGAAAGCTGTGGAAGCGCTGTTAAGGACAGTGGCACATGGGCAACCAAAGTGCTCTTGCGTGAACGATAGCTGCTAGACGGTCAGTTGCCGAATGCTTGCCGGGAGAGAGGAATGCGGGAACAGTTTAGCAGATATACACGTGATTAGACGCGGGATACTGAGTGGGGACTAAGCAAAAATCGATCAAATACACGCCGTGAAGCGCGTTATTGCCTCAAGGGTGCCTTGAACCACCCCTTGTGCTTGGTTAAAAAACACATACTACGGAATGCAGACGCCGCTGTGAACAGCTGAGCCAAATCTTGCAGTCGAGCGCGCGGAAAGGAGAGTTCACAAGCGGGGCGCGAAGTTGCAACTTTTTCAAGTGCCCACTCTTCATACCGGCAAACGCAGCGGAAACGGCGAAAAGGAAAAAAAAAAGACGTTAAGGTTTGTTCAGTTTTCTCTTCGACTGCCCGATTTTACGCCAATATTCCAGGCAGAATTAATGGCAATTATTCTGGCATTACGTAAACTCCCAGCATCTATTTCTTCAGTGGCTATATTGACCGACTCTTTGTCAGTTTGCGCTGCTTTGACAGTACCAAAGTCATCGAGCTGCCTGTCAGAATTATATACATATATGCCCAATCATGTACGTATTGTCCGTTTGGTTTGGGTTCCAGGTCATACTGGAATAACTCTGAATGAAGCAGCGGACACATTGGCGGCGGCATCGATTCAGGGCCCGGTCCTGAAGGTTCTAGGACCTCCCTCCCAAAATACTATCACACGATTTCGATATTTTTGTATTCGAGAGGAACACACAAGATTTTCTGTTCTAAACGGGGCAGACTTCCAGCACCTTAGGTTTCCATGGCATAGCTCATGGTGTGGCACAAGACAATTAGAAGTTATATTAACTAGATTGCGATGCAGAATTCCCTCTTTAAATTTTTTACTTACACAGGCCTGGTTTTGTTCCTTCCCCTCAATGTTGTTATTGTTCGCAAGCAGAAACCATAGAGCATTTTTTCACAGAATGTCGCAGATATCAACATCTAAGGCAAAGATTTCTTGAACCTCCTTTCCGAAAACTTGGGCTTGAGCTTTCTGTAGCGGCATTACTCTCCCTGGGGGCGTCGGCACTGGGTCACTGCAACAGGGACATATGTGAGGCAGTAACTAACTGTATAAACGAATCAAAAAGACTGCCATGCTAATATTTCTAGTACACACTTATTTTATTTATTTCATTTATCGTTCATTATTTATTTAATGCTTTCATTTAACTAACTCTTTCTCTTCCTTTTTTTTTCTATCTCTTTAGCATTCAATTGGGAAACCGCGTACACAAATAACATTTTCGCTTACCTAAAATTATCTCTTTAGAATTATCTCCCCCCCCCCCTTTTTTTTCCACTCACACATCCTACTCTGCCGCACGATTCGTGGCCGATCCCCCGTGGTGGGTTATGCCATTCCTCTAGGATCAACCAACCAACCATACAACTCGAGCAATCGCTGAAATTTCTGTGTTGAGCTCGTTCACTGAACTCTTGGGGAACCATATATAGGAAACTCCCAAGGTACACGTACGCCTTCACGCTTCATTCCTTGCAATATGGTTCTCTTCATAAAAACGTTACCGCGTGGTTCGCGACGACACCTTGAGTGTTCGCGAGGAAAATGTTTACTGAGAATCGACTGTTCCCACAGGGATTAAATTTCATCAAGGTAAAATATTTTTTTTCAATTTCTTGTATTGCGTGCTCGGTAATCTAAATTGTTGTTGCCTTCGACGCCATAGCCGTTCTTCGGAATTAATTTGTACCTTAGACATAAATCATTTTTTTATTCTACTCTCTAGTCCCAATTTTTAGATGTTGCTTCATTTTTTTTTCTCGCTTTCACATTAGTTTATAGAGTGCTGTTGGCGCCAGTGAACTTTAATAGTTTAGTTGTCTGACGAGTTTCGCAACCATATCGAGGTACGTAGAGGCGCGTCGAAGATACTCGCCATTTATCAAGAAAAATTGCTCTAACATATTTTCTGCGCACAAACAAAATTGCAGGGATAAAGCGTATTGATCACCCTTGTTAAATGCATTTCGCAAATACATCCGAATCGCATAAGATGTTCGGATATCTGGCGAAAATTCACCTTAGGGTGATGAGATTTCAACATCAGTTAAAAAAGCATGGTTGATTCCTCTGTTAACATACACCTGGGCACCGCATATGCTGAATCCCGCGCAAATATGGCATCAAATATGGCATCAACAAGCGCGTAACCCTAGGGAGCCTACATGAACGGCCGTTGTCATGTAGGCTCCCTGCTCCCTACACAACCCTGGTACTCGATATGCACTCATTCAAAGCGTCGTCATTTGAGGAGAGAATCGCCAAGGTGTGCGCTCACCAGTAATAGGGTAGCCTACGCCTGTGCTCATACCAAACAGCGCTTCAGGAACGCGAGAGGCAGAATTCGTAGCTTGAGCCGTAAACGAGGGAAGGCGTTCCGCTTCCTGCTGGTTTGTCTCTGTAAGCAACGAAAGCTTCTGTTGAGCTGAAACTACCGAATCGCTTTCTGTCGGTGCTCGTTAGTCTCATGATACAGCACTTCATCGGTCCCCAGATGGCCCCGCCGTCCTGCCAACCAATACCATTGTGAAGGGGAGAAGGTGTGAGAGATATAAGGCGAATATCTGGAGGCTCATGCACGTGCGTCGGTAGCGCAGTAGGTAGAGCGCCTGGTACACGTCATCGCGGTTTCGAATCCCATATCATCCAAATCAACGAAACTTTTTCTTCTGTTCTTTTTCGTCATCTGTTCGCGTGCTGACGTCACATTCGTGATGGAAGTGACGTCAATAAAGTCTCGGTTAAGCTTGGCATAAAACATTTTCGTGTTAAAAGTGTGCTTTAAAAGCGCAAGCAAATGATAAGGCCAGAGTGATTTCACAGACTACATGGCACCGCAATAGTGCGATTTGCTTGTATAATTTTGCTCTCTTTATTCTTACTCACAATTCGGGTATACGCGCTTAGCTTCATTCGCCACGATGTCGTACATTGACACAGTGTTCCTCTGTGAATTGTGTGCAGTAGTGAAATTTGCATAGTGGTGAGGTTATTTTTGAGCACAGAAAATGTTTTAGAATAGTTTTGATTGATAAATGGCGAGTGTGTTCGACACGTCTCTGCGTATCTCGACATGGTTGCGAAACTCGCAAGACGACTAAACTTTCAAAATCCACCGAGTTCCGGAGCAAACAACCTTTGTTTGGTGCTAAATTGCACAGGAACGACGTGCACTCAATTTGGCAGGCTTTATGTTTGCTTCTCCAAAGCACTCTACATTGTTAACTTATGTGCGCGTTTCTTGATGTGTAGAAAACGAGAGCTCATGCGTAAGCGAATATATAGAGATATGATTAACACGCAAGCGAGAACAGCTGTTATTAAAGAAATCCGTCTTGTTCAAAAAGTAGTGCTACCGCGAAGTGTTGAGAAAGGAAGAGAGATGCTCGCTTAATGCAAATAGAGAAGAAAAGAAGAAAAGGTGGTGAATGTACAAGCTCTGTCCACGTAGCACTTTACGGGACGCTTTAACAAAAAATATACTACGAGCTACATGTTGCGCAACGAACAGTTCTCGCACAATAAATAAATAAATATCCGAGCAACACGCACTCACAACAGGACGTGTAAACTGGAATTATGAACGTGTAGTCAGGCACGTAGGCAAGGGGGGGGGGGGGGGGGGAATTCGTCCAGCCTTCTATATTCCCGGGCAACTTTTTTTCTTTTTGCCATGGAAAGACTTTCTTTCGAACAATTAGGCCTTGGGCCCCCCCCGAAAAAAAATTCTGGCTACGTGCCTGCGTGTAGTGCATCTGCAAACACAGAAAAGCTCAGAATGCGCGCGTGCCACACCGAGAGCAATATTTTTAGAAGCGCATTACTGTCGTATACAGCGCCGTGCGTCGTAACTTTTGTTTTGCTCGCTTGCGTGTTTGCTTGTTGCAGCCGAAGCACCCTGTGAGGGCCTTAACACGGCATCCACAACAGAAATGGATTCGCACTCATATAGAAGGAATTCCGGAGAACGTACGAGAATTTACGGCACTCGCTCCGGAATTGGTTCGTGCTGGCGGTCCGCAAGCATTGCTGAAGGCGTTAAAGAATTCAAGTACAAGCGAAAACCGGCGGCGATGTGCGAATGCCTGCGTGGCGCGGTGCGAGACAGGAACGGGTAAGCGCATCTCGTAAGGCTCATCGTGGGTGTTTTTATAAGCGGCGTAAGAGTGGCAACGTTTGTTTTGAGATTTTATTTTTTGTTGTTCCCATTTTTCTTCTTCTTCCTTTGTTAGAGCGGAGAGTGCATGCTTGCGCGACTTTTGAGAAGTGAAAGTGCGAAAAGAAAAGAATAAATAAATCAAGAAGCGATGATATGAACGCCCGTGCACGCGTTCAGGGCTTGCGAATGAGATGCTTTCAGTCACGGAAACGTTGCAAAGCCCCTAGGGAAAACGGTGTTAGCGAAACAAGCTCGACACGTAGACGTTTGAAAGCTGTTTAGCGAGTAGATGCGAAGTGTGTAGAAGTGACGGGGAAAAGCAAAGAAGTAGAATTGACTCTAAAGAATGGAGACTTGGAGAGTGTGAAGAGGAAAAGATGAAAATGTGGTACTCATAGAGTCATATTTCACGCATTTGCTGCATCTGCGACAACTCGCATGGCGACGCAGCCGTTATAAACGCAGGCAACGGCATACCCCTTTCCTCTTCCTGGAGATGATATATTGAGGTGAATTGGAAATGGAAACTTCGTCGGCGCGTGCACTTAGAGTTAAAAGGCGTCAACTGCTTCGCAGAATGCGTAGACCATGCTAAGCGAAGGATGACGCGCAATTTATAGCGGCTAACACTCAACATAGGGTGCACTGAACAGAGTCTTTAAGTGCCTTTCTGGACACGCTAACTAAACCACAACTGAACCGTGCCACGTTGACTGTATACGTATTGGGCATCAGCTGCGAGTCAAGCGCTTTGATTTTGATGCCCGGGCGTTACTTGTACTACGTGTACTAAGCGCATGTTGCACTATAAGTTGCAATATGTTAGTCTTCAAAAATAAGGTTTCGCGCCCGTTGTTATAGATATACAAAGCTATCTTGTCTACAAACTGGGTTAAAGGACTATGCTATCTTTACTTCGGTCACATGCACAGTATATATGCGCGCCACTTCCAGCGCCACTCTCCTCAACCGTGCAGGGCCAGTATTGTAACATAAGTGCATTTCGCGCCTACAACACACACAAAAACATTTAACCATAGAACCCACCCCATTAATTTAAGAAATGACAATAAAACATTGTGGAGCTGTTTGAAAAATTTCGTGCTAAAGCGCCTTCGGCGCGTTTCGTCTATATTTTCCGCATTTGTGCCCATCCTAACCCCAAAGAAGCGATTCCTAGCACTCCAATCATGGTGTTTATTCCGCATACGCACGCTTGTAATTCATCCTGTAATCGCGCTCTCTTCACCCTTTCGCCTTCTGCTTGTCCACTACAAGTGACGATATCGGCGTACGTATTGCGCTTTCAGATATTTCCCAAGATAATTCCCGCGCCGACTCGTGCATTATACCTATTGTACCGAAGAAAAAAAATTACCCCGCGTATATTATGACCCAGCCGGAAGCACGCCCTTATTAATCAATTTTTCCTCGTTTTTCTTTCTTACGCTACCGTATGCTCTATTGTCCCTCATTTATAGCCGTCGCTGCAGCGAACGAACGAAAAATACGGTTCGTTTGCACATCCGGCATGTGCTATTAATTAAGCCGATCTTGTGTAGCGCGTTCTGGGCTTACAGCACTGCCGACAATGAAGAAATAGCCTGAACTGCGGCCGGAGCGGCAAGCAAATAGCTGCCATCGCCAGTGCTAAGGAGTAACAAAAAATATGCATGTGCGATGTAAGGAGCAATCGCTTCACGATCTACTCCGCTGCAGCGACGCTCCGTCGGGGTAGGGGAGCATAGATTATTCAGTTTGCAAAGTGCTTTCTCTGCGTCGTATTTGCGGAGAGTGCTCGAGAAATGAATAATGCGTTTATATCTTGTATTTGTCACGGGTCCTCTCTGTTTGCCTTTAGCGTAGCTGACAGCGCAGGGCACTTGGCTTAATATAAATTCTTTCTACTAAGTGTACACGAGGAACAGCACTCCTTTCTGCAGTAGTTTCGCTAGGCGGATATGTGTGTGTGTGTGTGTGTGTGTGTTTGTGTGTGTGTGCGTGTGTGCGTGTGCATGCGCGTGTGTGCGTGTGCGTGTGTTTGGCTGCACGCTCTTCGTGAGTAGTGCCTATGCGTTCCGCACTGATGAGTTTCCTTAAGACTAACCACATTTACGATTGCTTTTACAGCAGCCAGATGTCTGTAACCACGTTGGGCTTGCCTTGGTTGCGCTATTATTAACGCGATAGCGTTAAAGAGCTCGTATCGCAGAAATTCCGCCGTCGGCGTCGGCACCGTTGGTTGTGAGCGAAAAATCATCTTGACCGTGATCGAAAAATCGAAAAAGCTGCAAATAAAATAAATAATAAAAATGTTGCGTCCGAGTGAGAATCGAACCCAGGCCGTCTGCGTGGCAAGCAGGTGTTCTACCACACAGCCACGCCTCTGCTTGAGGCCGCACTGAAAGTAACTTTCATGCTTCCCAAAATACGCGTCCTGTATACAGGTGTCACAGTACGAGATTTAATATCGCAGTAATACTGCGTGGTACAAGCGCACATTGCAATCGGGCGTCACACCATGTCAGTATCCTAACGACTTGGTGGTTTAAAGACAGCCACCCATTACAAAAGGCACACACAATACTGCGCGTATTCCCTTAAGGCCAAGTAGTGGGTGCATCGCAACTTCGAAAAAGTTTCTGGTTTAAAGCATGCTACCCCTTACATAAGGCACACATCTTAGTGCGCGCATTCTGTTAAACACTCGTAGTGTTCGAAGTGCGCACCAGGGACAGGATATCGCTATCGCGTTCAACCCTTAAAGGCGAACCTTAAGCGGCCCCCAATTTTTTAACTACATTGTCACTATAGCGGGCCAACGTAGGCTCGCAGAAGAAAACATTGTTCCCCAGAACGTTACGTTGATAGAACAGCTTCACTGCACTATCCATTTATTCCAAGCGTCACCCCGGCATTATGTCTGAAGTTATATATCAACGGCACGAGTAATGATGTTTATATATAAGACGAATATTTCATAGCGGTAGAGGTCGGTGTGATGACACCGTACCCTATAGACATAATATCTTGCGAGAAAAAGGAAAGAAAGTAAGAAACAAACGTGCAGCATGTGCCGATAGATTCACTACGTTTGGGAAGTATAGGAAACAGAAGTATTGACTGCTCGGCTGCCCGGTCTCGTGTCTCCTTCTGGAAAGTGAACCCGCATCATGCGAGTTTTATGCTGTTGGCCTTTCATACCCGGAGGGCTTTTCAATTCTTCGAATCAAATCGATATTATGCCCTTCTTATCTTCCTTGCGTTATTTTTGCCATTTGGCGTTCACCGTCGATGCGCTGGCTCAAAAGTAAGAAAAGAAAGGAGACTCAGGGGCAACAAAGATAATGTATAAAGAAAAGTAACGGCTAGTATAACATCTCTTCGCCCGTTCGTATAAGGCGTTATAAAGCACACGTTGCCGCTGGAGTTGCAATAGAAAGGCGACCCGCTGGTATTGCGGCATTGGTCGCTGCTCTCAGTGTCCACCGAAGCTGCAGAGGGTGACCAAGAATGCGGGCAGGAGGACGGCAGCTGCAGGCGAGCGAAGCATCACAATGGTTGGTTACCCTTCCAATTTCAGCTGCGGAAGCGTCCAAGAAACTTTCCATCTCGCCGTTAGTGTCAACTCCTCTTTCCTATTTTTGTCTGCATTTTATGCTTACCCCCGTTTCCTTTCATCCATCAGCATCGGAAATCGGGGAGTCCAGGTAGATACGTGCAAACACATCTCGGCCAGCCGACGCGAAAGATGGAGGTCGAAGATGCGCACGGTAATGTGATAACCGTGCGCCTCCGGTCTTTCGGTGCTCAATATGGTCGCAGCCCTTTTTCTCGGTGTTTGGAGCAATGTCGGGCTGTTTATGCTTTCTCACTTTTTCTATAGCGCCGCTGTTCTCGTACTTCATCTCACTGTGTGTGTGCATGTGTGTTTGTGTGTGTGTGTGCGTGTGCGTGCGTGTCCATCATTACAAGGGCGCGGTAGAATTAAGCCTGGAAGAAAAGTACAGGAGATGGATTTCGCAGTTCCCTCGACATCTCCTTATGGGGCGCCAGCGGCATCCGTTTTCTCACATGAGGGAGTACTTGTGTGGCGCTCGGAAACGAAACGGCAAACATAATCTTTCGGATATCGTGGACATTTATGGCAGATTACTTTTCTCCAATGTTGTCGTTTTCTAAATATTCTTCAGACGTGTAACTTTCTGCCCATCCATCTGACTTTTTCTAGTAGCAGAAGTTTGCACAGGAAGCGTTGAAGCTTTTTGTCGTTAAGAGTCTGCATGTAGTTGACTATAGTATTTTCACAAGAGCCTACCAACCAGTACAAGGCTTCAGGCTAATTAAACTGTCGATACTCCTGATTAGTAAAACCGATTTCATACGTCGCCTCTTTCTCCATTTTCATGAAAGTAAGATAGCTGTGCTGAACGGTTCTGAGATATCAGTCTCACTAGCCGTTGTTGGGAAAGAGAAATTCGCGCACCTCTCGGTTCCGGGTCAGCAATTGTTTTGTTGGTTTTATCAGCCGAGCACTGACGTGTAGATAGTTAAAAATCCGCAAAAGAGCCGGAAGACCTCTGATAAAAATGTATTGCATATCGGTGTCACGAAGACAACCCGTGCCTTCTGAGACAATTCAGAAACAACATTGAGAGCTCAACTAGAATTCCCTCCTTTATATTTCCAAGAAGTAAATACAGTTGCTGTAACGTATTTTTGGCTGAACTCCTCCTAATGCTTTATGCCCTTTCATTGTCTCGACCTGCATGGCAAATGACAAGAGGTGTGGTTGCATGGAAATTCAGTAAATAAAAACAGGTTTAGTAAACTCCCAAAGCACCACCTGTCGATTACAGGCTTAGTATTCCTCTCTAAGAACTGTATTACTCCGCACTTTGTCTTGTTGGACACGAGTTTTCCTAAACGAATACGTGTTGGACACGAGTTTTCCTACACGAGTTTTCCTAAACGAACTCAAGCATAGCGAGAAAAACTTTATACTTATTAATGGGGAAGGAATCTCCTTGAGCACCGGTTCTTGCTTGGCTGGATCCTATGGCTACTACTGTACTGCGCTTATAGCATGATCTCATTCCGGATAAGACCTCCTAAGTAAGCGAATCGCATAAGTCTGCTTCCATGCAGGTAATAACTAAACGGAACATATCCGTAACTTTTTCGCGTAGTGTAAATTATGTGGGACAATGAATGAAGTGCAGCATTTGTGTTGAACTCAGGTCCAACTTTCTCCCTTGTGATGATTAGGCATTAGAACTGTGCGGGCGTCATGGTTAGCGAAAGGGAGTAGATTATTTCTTCCAAGGGAGGGAGGGAGGGAAAGAGAGATAGAGATAGCAAAGAAGAGAAAGGCCAAGCGAGCGCCCGGTTTGCTAACTTGGAGTAACGAAATGAGTACTGTAAAGAGAAGATGGATAGAGTAGGCATTGCTGGTGGGCACAACGACGTATACAGAAAGAATGACTGCAATAGGTCGCTCGAGCCGGTTCTATTGTGACATCGACAACTTCAATCCTCTGGTATTCGACTGGAATATCGCAGCCTCTCTATCTGTCTTCAGTGCGATCAGATGTCAGTAGGCTGACCATGGTGATAACAAACGATCGGCAAGCACTGGATTAAGGACATTCATCATTCCAGAGGGCTGCGGGCGCTCGAAGTTTGCGGCCGAGGCAAGCGGGTGCATAAGACAGCCATAAGAGATTGAAATGCAGCAAGAAGTTGCTGATATATTTCGGTCCGAAGCCAGCGCTGTTTTCGACTCTGCAAAACTTACGTGGCACTACCGAAACGCTGGAGGCTACAGCTTGGTCATTTTATGTTGGCAAAAGGCAATATACACGAGCGCCCAACACCGGAAAACAAAAGAAGAAGCTGAAAGACTGATTGTTCTTACTTTTTTTTCTTGCTGGCTAACGAGTGTTGCGCAAGGAGTTTTCTCTACTAGACCACATACGAATAGACAGGGAGATCTGAGATGAGCTATTCTTTATCTAGCCTCCCAGAACCAGTCTTGATTCCAGTCAACATAAATCACTCCGTAAAGTGAAGCCACGGCCTTGAAATAGCCGTTCCATAACAAAGGCTCCCATCTTCCATGGAATGAGCTGCTCCAGATGCCGCATCTCACTTGAAGACAGTGTGTAGATTATTGTCGCCACGCCACTATAGCCGAAGAGTCATTTTATTCGTTCTTCGTGAAGCGTGTCTATCAATAGTTCGCGGTGACACAAAGATGCAGCACAAAAATATAGCACTCTTTGAAAACCGTTCACACTTTTGTTGTATGACGATTGACTGCAGTTCTTTTTACTGAACAATTTTGTTCTAGCGAGATTTTTGGTTATTCGATGCATTTCCTTTATATGAGTAACTATTGCGGTACTGAAATTGCTTACACAACTGAACTAAAAAGAAAAAAAAATAACAAAGGACAGAAAACGAAGAATCTTATCAAGTACGCCTTTTAACCTTATTAGAGGCATATAACGGCACTTCATTGCATCTTCTCTCAAGTTACCCCATCTCTTAATTTTTAACATTTGTCAACAACCCCATATATATAAAAAAAAACGCAAGGCCTGCGCGGAAAGCGCAGCACAGTCACAGCGAAAGCTCGAAGAGCGGCATTTCTAGAGCCCGTTATAAACTCTCTTGTGGCTACTAATACAAGTACACTAGCAACGTAGCCACTACGCCACAAATCATAATTTTTGTGAAGTTGGGAAGCACCCACTACGACATTATTCGTCATTCTGCGGAAAACGAGGTACCATCTGTAAGGCATTATGTGCAGTTTCTTTATGCGGCGGCTAATGACGATGAATAATTATGACTGAGCCTTTTGTAATGGGTTGGAAGCTTTAAAGGACCCACTAGTTACGTAATTCGCATTGTGTGACGCGCGGTCGTTATTTCACTCTCCCACCACGCTTTGTAACATACGCTAACGTGAGAAAGAGATAGAGAGGGAATTAACTTTATTGAGACCCTGAGGAAATGCATCATGGGAGCCTTATGGGCCTCCTTGGCAACCAATAGAAGTGCACTTGCTAGGAACCCACTACGCTATAAATCATCATAATTTTTGTGAAGTAGGGAAGCAGCCACTAGGCAATTTTTTGTCATTCTGTGGAGAACCGTGGTACCTGCTAAACACTTGTAAGCTATTATGTGCACTTTGTTAATGCTGTGGCTGATCGATTGATTGATTGATTGATTGATTGATTGATTGATTGATTGATTGATTGATTGATTGATACAAATAACGTTAATGAGGTCCTGCGGGACGCGCCTTAGCGCGCAGTGGGTGACTCGCACGTCGAGACCGTCAGGCCGATGACGATGAAGAATTATGGCAGAGCCCTTAGTAATGGGTTGGAAGCATTCAACAACCCACTCATTGCGCAATAGGTGGATAGCAAAATGACGTCGATGCCTAGCTCTTCGCTGTTTCAAGGTGTGTGCCGTTCAGTGTAATCGGGGAGAAAACGCGTAGTTTCTGCGACGCGGTTGTTACCAGTTATCTTGCCTCCTCCCCGATTACACTGAACCGCACACAACTTGAAGCAGCGAAGAGCTGAGCCTTGAAGGTTCCGTGAACCGGAAGTGCTGTAGCAGACGACGCACCGTTTTGCTATCCACCTATTCGCATTGTGTGACGCCTGGTTACAGAATTCGTGTTGTGTGACAGTTGGTTGTTATTTTATTCTTCTACCACGCTACATTATATATGTTAGTGTGGTTCCTTCTCGATATGAAGCCTGTATAGGGTTTTTTTGCAAAGCATTTTGAAGCACCGGCATGGCTTTGCGCTAGAATACTGGGCTCCCACGCAGATGCCCCAGGTTCGAACCTCGTTCCATCCTGGAATTTTTTGCTATTTCGTATTTTTTTTTCTTATTTCGAGCGATAGTGGTTACGGACACCGGCGGCGGCGGTGGCGGTGGCGGACAACTACGGCGCCAAAAACGGCCCTTGTTGTGATCGCATAACCGCTTTCGCTGTAAAAAAGTGTCTTGGATGCACTCGATTTGAACGATGCAGCTTTTTGAATGCCCTAGTTAATAACGTGATGATTAATCTTGA
This sequence comes from Rhipicephalus sanguineus, assembly GCF_013339695.2. NCBI lineage: Eukaryota > Metazoa > Arthropoda > Arachnida > Ixodida > Ixodidae > Rhipicephalus > Rhipicephalus sanguineus. The sequence continues at coordinate 57,503 of NW_023616354.1, forward strand.
ACAATGGGTGTCTGTGAAGCCGATGTTTCGACAAAGGGTCTTGTCTTCTTCAAGGCAGCAACTGAAATTTGCTGCCCTGCCAACTTTGTCTCGTACTCTGGCTCCAAGACACGTCACTCACGAATTAGAGAGAGACACAGGAGCGAAACGATAAGCCTAACCCTCAACGCGGAGAACGGGAGGACGGATTGCACCGTTACTCGGCACAGCCACCCACTTTGTTCTTGGCTCTAGCTCCCTAGAAATCCGACGATAAATTAGTGACAACTCGCAGCTGGTGTCTGGGGAAAACGTGGCTTTACAATTAGCTCCGTTCGCCTTTCTCCCGCTTCTTTTCCTTCCTTAATTCTTTCTCGCAAAGACAGCTTTCTTTTCTCTCGTTCTCCGCTATAATTCTATTTAAATTTTGTTCTCCCTTGGTTCCCATTAAATCTTTAATTCTTTCCCAACGCCTTTTCTATTCCATCCGGCTCTCTTCGTGTTCCACAGGTTTCCTTCTCGTTTCCCAAGATTAACGCCTGCAGAGTCGAGCAAAATCGGATTACATGCATAGGTTGCTTGTCTTCATTTCCTGAACTGACTCGCTCGCTTTGCTTCATGTTTTCGCGCACGTGTCTTAGCTATCTGCATTTGCGACCTTCTACGCTTGTTTCTTTAAATTTGTCACGCGATCAATCTACGTGCTTTTGATTTCGCACGTTTTGCGCAGTGCGGCAAGAACAAATGGCATGCCAACACGGCTTAGGCTTGGGGCTGCGGCGCCTCCTCAGCCAATGGCGAAGCACCGCCTGCGCGATACGCAGAACTAAAGCGCTGCTGGTCTTTTATTGCGATAGCAATTATATGTACAGTCTCGACGGGTTTTGCCGTCCCCATTGCCGTCGCCGTCGCCGTGATGTCCTTCCGGTATGAAGTCCAAATCGATATAAGCCCCCCGCGCATCGTATGTTCTACCGCGGCTAAAAGCGCGCGAGCGGGGTCGGTCGAAGCATATATCAAACGAGCCGTCCCGTTTCCGTCGCTCGAAAGGTGCATGCGATAACATCACCCCGTTCGCGAGGCCTCCCGTCGAAGCAGACAGGAAACGCCCCACCCATCTTTAACAAGCATGAGAAAAGACGCGAAGACGCGGGGTGGGGGGGGGGGGGGGATGTCGCGCGAGGAGCAACTTTGAACTTTGAATTTAAAGGGCGCGGTTCGCGATCGCTGGCGCGCGCTATCTCGAAAGCCATCACAGCGGGCGGCTCGTATACCCTTCTACGTGCTGCGCTCTCAACGCGAAGTGACTATGCGGAGAGCATCGCTCCCTGGAGCGGCCGTATTCTCTTACACCAGCGTGTTGTCGTTACGCGAGATCGGATACAAAACAGTTAGCTGCCAACCTCACTTCGAGTAACACTACAACTTGTTGCTATCAGCATTAATTGCTTCGCCTTTGCGGTGTAACTGTGACTTTTTTTTAACGACTACGCGCCTGAACGAAGCATTATGACATACTATTTCGTGTATATATGCGCGTGTGTGACTGCGCGTATTATTTGTGTGTATATGTTGCCATTGTACGTACCACTCTCATCCCTCGACACCTTAAGTCGCAAGCAAGGCAATAAACCAGGCTAACACGTCCGGGGATGTCATTAAAAATTTCTATCATTCATTCGGAGTATAACAGACAGTTGCAGGAAAGTTTTCGTAGAGAAACTCTACTGGGTTGCCCTGAATGAAGCAGATGCTTAGTAGTACACGTGTTAACGTACTTCATTTCATTGCTTTAAGAGTGGTTAGCCAACTTTAGCAAAAACTACAACCGAAATTAGCCTGCGCAGGTATTACGCGGGTAAGTACGGTAGGGTTCCCAAAAACTATACACCTTTTTTCAACGTAATACTTACTGTTCTAACGTTCGTTCTGTATTGATTTTAGTTTTACACGCTACTTTGAATGCGCTACTCTACGTCATTAGAGTTCTTTCCCCATATTTTAGCTCGGAAAATGGTTTCCTTTTTTTATTTATGCTGACGAAAACGGCAGAAGAACGACAAACAAAACACGTAAACACAAAGAATCTAATAAGAGCGGTCAACTGGCTAACTTGCGCTGATAAATTATTATTATTATTACTACTATTTGATTTGAGTACACAAATACAGAAGCACGCACAGCAAATAGGAAGGGAACATGCTGACAACTGCCACCTAGAAGGGCACAACGCCTGCCTACTCCTCCAGGAAGGAGGAGTATAAAGCGGCCGTCGAAAAACAAAGGCAAAAATTGTTCCGAAGCCCTACTTTTTTATTGAAATGATGGATAGGAGAGGTTGGTGCCATAGGTAAAATAAGTTAGTTCTGCGGAATGACTTTCATTAAAAGGACAGAGAAACAGAAAACTGAAGCGTAGGTCTGCATACACTGGTTAGGGAAGAATCCGTTTTACCAGAGCACGTTTTGTACTGTGCGCATGGGATACGCTAACTGCGCCATTCCAGACTAAAAGCGGTTAAGCACGTATACACCATACACGAACTCGGTTGGCCCGAGCTAATTAGGACTTCCGGTCGCGATTTCGGCTATGAATAAAAGAGCGAACGACACGCGGGTGACCTCTCTCCTGCGCGGTCGTTAAGCATTCATGCGCGTGCGCGCGCATTACGGTTACAGGACCCGTGAGCGCCGTCTCCAGGAAATATGGGAATCGATGCGACGATTCCTCCGCGCATATAGATTGTACAAGGAAATTGCGACTCCCAGGCGTACAGGTACTCACTCGGTTGGCGGCTGTTGCTTGTGCATTATATATAGACACCGCGTTACGCAGTTAGTGTGTGGAACGTGCATATAATATGCAAGACTAACGCACACTATGTAAGAGTTTGGAGTAATTACCCAATAAACACATAAGCTGGAAATTAGTAATAATAATTGTTGAGTTTTACGTCCCCAACCCCCGATATGATTATGAGGAAATTTCGACTAATTGGGGTTCTTTAACGTGCACCTCCAACTAAGCACACGGGCCTCCAGCATTTTGACTCCATCGAAATGTGGCCGCCGCGGCCTGGATCATATAAGCTGGTAGTCACAAACATATATTTCAAGCAAATCGCTTTCAGCATGCCGGCTGCCACGGAGTCCGCAATAAACTGTACCCACCTCCTAAACTTTCATTGGTACATCTCGCACAGCTCAAGCTCGTGTACGGGCAAGACGCGATGCACTGGTTTTGGCTTCTTGTTTTCCGCGTAATAGCCGCATCAACAGGCTCGTTAGGCCGCACTAAGTCATCCGTACTTTAGACGACGTGAAGGCAGTCCTCGCCTCTGAACGCTAGGCTTGGAAATATTCTCGATGTGCGCACTAGCTATCAGTTAAGAAGTCGATAACAGGTGAAAGAAGGCCGGTCTCTAGGAGGTGAAATATTCTCATCTCTCTGCTTTGCATACTGTGAGCAGGTTTACTGCCAGCCCCTTTGTTCTAAAAGTCATTCTGATAATGCCCCTCAAACGTTCGCCTACGAGATGGAGCTCTATAACCAGCTTCTGGTTTATCTTGGAAAACTGCTAATCGCTAATGTAAACATCTTTTAATTTTAGGTGCATTTTGGGCGGATAATGAAGGACACATTTATGCACAGCGAGGCCACACTAAGCTATCTTCACATACTGTTCCAGCTTTTCTTACTGCTCAACTTGCTTAATGGTAATCGTTTCTCATCCTACTCCAGTTTGTCTTTCGTTCATTGTCTAAACACATGGAACACTGCGAGAAACATGTTAACATATTTCACCCTCTTACTTTGCTCATTCAATGTTCCTCCCGACATAGAAATGGATCTACAAGACGTAGTAAGACTCATGGAATAGTTGGTGGGAATGAGAACGGAATATGAACCGATCTATACATCGTACGCCAGCGCGAGCGCGTGGTGTCTGCAAGGGTACTGCCTGCGTATTCACGAGGCTTAATGAACGTTAACTTACGCAAATTTATGCGAAAACCTGCTTGAACTCTCTGATGCACGTCCAGTAGCATGGCTCTGAAAGGTGCAAAATAAAAGCGTATCTACCGATGTAAATGTCGCGAACACACAACACGTACCAAGGCGCAATTACATGGCGAAGCTTCATGCGGCTACGCCGAATGTAATTGCAGGTTCATTCATTCAGATGCGCTCGATCTGATAAACAATCTAATTATTGCACATCATGAATTCGAAACGTCCACCTCATACATACATTACACGAATGAATTAAAGCTTAAACGAGGCTGGGGGCTGCTTTCTAATCTCTTAATCTCTTCCCCCACCCCCGAAAATATTTAGTTTTGCATATATAGGTATCCGCGATGCGCAGCGCCTATAGGGGCGCCACTGAAAGCCGCGTAGCGGCGGCCGTTGGAACCGCTGGTGGGTCGCGTAGCAGACGCTTCATTTGCGCGCGTGCGATTTGCCGCTTGTGAGCGTCCCAGATAATTACTTTTGCGGTGATAGTGTGCGCAAAGGAGGCGCACTTTATAATAGTGGACCCGATGTCACAGCTAGCTGTGTGGGACGACAATGTACGTCACCATACGCGCCAAGTGTTTGCCACAGACAAGCGTCAACAAGCTTCCCTACGAAGTGGAGCTCATCGTAAGTACACCGCCTTCGTTATAACGTCGCGATCAATAATGCCTGCATGCGTTGACGCGTGAACCAACGTTTTTTCTCGTTTACGTGCCATGTGTTTATATAGTAGATTTTGAGGGAGCGCTGTCGCACCGGCGTATAGATTTCACAGGTGCGGCCACGCGAAAGGTCAGCGTTGACCCCGCCACGGTGGTCTAGTGGTTATGGCGCTCGACTGCTGACACGAAGGTCGCGGGCTCGAATCCCGGCCACGGCGGCTTCATTTTCGATGGAGGCGAAAATGCTTGAGGCCCGTGTACTTAGCTTTAGGTGCACGTTAAAGAACCCCAGGTGGTCGAAATTTCCGGAGCCCTCCACTACGGCGTCTCTCATAATCATATCGTGGTTTTGGGACGTTAAACCCCAGATATTATTATTAAGGGTCAGCGTTGGTAAAACTTTGAAACCAGCACGATAAACTTGTGAAAAAATAAACGATACACTTGTCACCATCGGTGCAGAAGCGCACAGCGAACATTCTGCACCGATGATCGCATTCCAGTGCCATCAATAGGTAGAATGCAGCCGATTTCGTCCAGCACACGTGTGATTCCACGGCGCTTTTGTAAAGGAGCCGTCACCTTCCCCACATTCTCTGGCATTGCGCTTCGCGCCAATCGTTTTTCAAGAGAGCCTAGGCATCGCGTCTTATCACTAATACCAACCTCATGTGCATTGTAGCGTCTACAATGCAGGCGAGGCGACCAAGTGTAAACGTAGTAGCGTTCGCTGAATACGTAGCGACATAAATGGAGAAATAAAAACACGGTAATCGTTCTAACACTGCCGTAAACAAAGCGCGATTGCTTACTTTCTACGTCGTACAGCCGCAATCCACCGCCGCCGTCGCTCTCGCTCATGAAATAGCACCGGAAACCCGTAGAAGTGTGTGTGTTTGAGCAGCCGACAACGCATCAGTTATTTTTCGACATCGCTGAGGCCCGACAGAGTCGTTAAATCACGACGACAACACACATAGGCGTGCGCACAGGGAGGGCAGGGGGGGCGGCCGCCCCCCCTAATAACCTAAGAGGGGGGGCGCAAAAACTGCCCCGTACATTGACCCTTCTAGTCACCTAAGCGGGAGGGGGGGGGGCGCAAAATCTGCCCCACACATTGTCTTAGTAGGGTAGGGGGGCGCTGCGATGAACCTTCGCCCCCCCTGATGGCGAACCCTGCGCACGCCTATGACAACACATCCATCCGTGCACTCGCGTAGACGCTCGCGGGAACACTGCTCGCCGGGACCCGTCAGCGCTTCCGAGCCGTGGCGGCAGATGGCGTCGTTGGCGCTTTGCGCATCGCCTATACACGCAAACGTACAAACGCACACACGAATACATGAAGTGTAGTTAAAGGGAAGGAATTCGATGAAACTTCGTGGTTAGCAAGGACCGACATTATTGTCGACGATGTCGCAATTTTTTTCCGCGGTTGTTGCAGCAAAAGCCTTAGAATACGCGAAAGAAAAGTTTGTTTTGCTCCGCCCACGCGAGTGCGCCGAAAGTGTGGGCGTGGAGACCTACGTCATCTTCGGTTAATTCGACGGAGCCGTGCTGCACTCCAACGGAAGGTTCCCGCCGCTCACTGATCCGAACTGCGAGAGCGCTGTTTATGTGACGAAGGCTCAGGTAAGTATAGCGAAGCTGAAAGTTCTGCAGCTGGATTACGATATCTGGAATAACGACAAACAGCTGAGCGCTACGTCAATAAGCGTCTCTCGTATCTTCAACCGTGGCCTCCGTGACTAACTCGTGACGTGCCGTTGCCGGAGCTGATCGAGGAGGCCACGCTTCAGCAGTGCTGCTGTTGAAGATAACTCGGCATACCGAGGATGACGTCACCGCGTTCGCTCGGTATCTGAAAGAAGCCCTGCGGCCACAGCATCTGTTCTTTTTTTTTTTGCCGAAAAGTGCTATTTGCGCTCGCTTATCAGAACTCTGACATCGCTTTTCGAATTCAGCAGGGATCAAACCGTCCTTACATGCTCTAAAGTTATTTCTTTGAAAAGTGCTTCAGCTTTCCTTTACCCCCCCCCGCCCCTTTTTCTCCGAAAAAACAAAAAAATAACTGGCTGCGCCCCTGATAAGCGGTAAGCCTAGTCCCTGCCAGTGGCGATGACCAGGACTTCGTGATATCATCTTACGCGAATCTTACAATATGTGCCAAGTATATGAATGTTACTCCAAAGCTCTGGTGAGGCGCACTGTGTTATGTGTGGTGTTAAAAAAGTTGCGCTTAGGAACAAGGGCTATCCCAACTGAGCGAAAATAACTCGCATAAATATAATATTTACATTGTGTAACGTGAAGCGAACAGCGTATAGTAACACATAAAGCTTTAACGAGTGTGCTGCGCCGATGTAATTAACTCACGGAAAATTCTGAGATTTCCATTACGCAATAGGGTAATTGCTTTAAATTGAAAAGAAGAAAGAAAGCCCCATAAGGAAGACGAAGGAAATGAAACTGACGATTTACAACGCCAGCAGAAATGAAATGGATTACAAGTAACTAGTTACGTGTGTAACTCGTTTCGTACGACCAGAATGGCACGTACTGGGCTTGTTTAATCATGTACCTAAACTTTTGCAAAAGAAGAGAATGTTCCTTCGAACGTAGCAGCGTCCACGTCGACTTGTACTAGGGAATGCAAACAGTGGTGCGATGAACCGGGCCATCGAAGTGGGCAGTGCGTCACTCTAACGCGCAGCCGCCCTCTCTAACATTTGAAAGGCTTGCACATGCTTTGCATGACAAAGGCCCGCACCGCCAACATGCCACCTGGAGGCAACTCCTCTAACGGGAAAGTTGTTTCACGCTAACTTTTTTTTATGCGCGTAAAAGAGTTCGCTATTGTTTCGTAACGCAGCTCTTTTTTGGACGCATTCTGTCGCTGACAATCTAGGAATTTTAATGAGATGCACTGCGCCGGCCGTTTCTAGTGGACATAGAAAGGCGCCACTGGGCGAGATCAAAAGGACGCACTTCAGCTGTAGCTTCTGAGAAAGCGAGAAAATTCTGGTGCAAAGGAAAACTCTCAAAGTTCGGCACTGATGAGCGCTTCGCGGAAACTTTTCAGAGTATGTTCTCAATAACGAATGATAAAGGGTTAAGGGACGGCACAGAAGGGATGAACGCGTGTATGACAACTTTGTAGAGAGGCGGCTGGAATAGTGGGCGGCTGCGGCGGCGGATTAAAGTGCCTAAAAGAGGACTGTGGGACGGCGCTTGCGTGGCGTCCCAAAGGTAATAATGGTGGGCTTTATTCTTTGGCACCAATACCCGGGTCCTTGTGAACCTTTGTCTTCTCTTTGTTTTGCATATTGCACGAGAGATCAAAAATACTTGATGTATGTTAATTTTGTTTTTCTTTTTTCGCATCACTTGCTGTCGTCTGCCTCGAAGGCGGTAGTATGTACGCAGACATTTTAATGCCTTCAAAAGACGTTGTCCTGCTCCCATTAGTGCAGGACGACCCGACAACTCTGAGTGCTCGCGTGCCCGTACTTTGTGAAGCTCCTTCTTGTCTCCTCGTTCAGACGTGTACAAAGATGTAGCTTCTTTATCTGTTTTCTTTATCTTTTCTTATCATCTCTTAAGGATAGCTCACTTTCCTTGCGATGCTATCGTTACTGCGCAAGAATGTAAATACATCTAAGAAGGCAAAACGTTTTAAATAAGAAGGCAGGTACGTTGATGGACAGCTCGACGTACTCATGAGCAGCTTCAACGAATTTGGTTTCGTAAGCAGCATGCTACTTCTTTGTTTGCGTTCGTCTAATATGTTTCTTCACACACCAAACAGTAAGAAAGACGAGAGGGTCGTCTCTTCTTTGATGCTGCTTGTTTCTTTTGCCTTTGGTCTTTATCGGAAAGTTGCTCTTTGGCATAACGTATCGTTCACAACAAAGCACAAGAGGCGCTTCACACGTAAAGAACAAGATTGTTTCGTGGATGAAGTCTGGTCAAGATTGGTGAACCGTACATCGAACTGTGCATCTGAGTTGGCGCGAGCAAAAAAAAAAAAAAAAAGAAAAAAGAAAGATGGCTCAGAACTAAATTCCAACTTATGGCACGACAACTAAAGGAGCACGGTGCACAGAAGAGAGAAACTGGGTGCCTGCGCAAGTCACCCTATCGGTGAAGACAACGAATCAGCAAATAAAATGCGTTACTAGAGCACTGTTTAATGAGAACTGAAAATGTGATCCCTGAATCCTACAGCGTTCGAAGAATCCTTATTATAGAAGCATGTTCCTTTTTTATGAAGCGCGGTACTTGCGGTTCAGGAAGCTTTTGAACAGGGTCGCTAACGAAACCGCAAAATAGAGCTGTTTTAGAGAGTATGGGATAAGCGACGAAAATGTCCTGCGCCGAAGAAACCAACCTTGGTCTGCGGCAGCTGGTAACTTTTTCTTTTTTCTTGCTGGCTCCTTAATCTTTAGTTTGTTTTCTTTCAGTTTGAACTTAATTTTTTTTAAATCGAGGCTGCCCGGCCATACATGAAGAACATCTTTTTTTTTTTACTTCCTCTCTAATGTGACGTCGTGATTACGCTTTCCAAAATCTGCTTGAAACAGCTCAGGGACCGGTGAGTAGCAAAATTCGGGAGCGGAAATTTTGCGGATAGCCACGAAATAACATGCATTTTTAAGGGCATGGTCACCTTCTACGCTGTCACGTCGCCAGTCACTTTGTTTTTTCTTTTTCAGGAAGGCTTTGCAGCAGGGTCAACGAACCACTCGTGGACAGCAGCTTGCTGTGAAATAAATGTGCCGGCAGCCTCGTAGAGACACAGATAAACACGAGTGATAAAGCAGCGCGAAAGAATAAAACGAAGACGTACGAAGCACACAGCTCCTGTTCATGAACGATAGATTGGGGGGGGGGGGGGGAGGGGGGGAGGGGAGTATTGATAGAGGGCTCGTTTCTTTTGTCAGACACAGCCATATGAAGCCAAGGGACAATGAAGCTAAGGAAGGTAGAGATGACATTACTTCTATATGTTTCAACTGCAGTATAGTCATTATGACATAAACGGAAACCAAGTAAAGTGGTTCAAAAATCAACTTGCCGCAGGTAGGGACCGAACCTACAACCTTCCAATAACGCGTCCGATGCTTTACCGATTGAGCTTTCTCATCCACTTCATTGTAATCCTTCGTGTACCACTTTTGTGCTACTTTGTGTATTCCTTGGAGAGTTCGCATGTTATCCTTTCCTTTTGTGCGCGAAAGACACCTATCTAATGGAAAACTACCTAAGACAGCTTTCTGCCGTATAGTTCGAGAAATCCACTCAATTTGGGGACGTAATCGTAAGTGCTAAATTGGTTGCCCCTTATTCTTTTTTCAGCAATTTTTTTTCATTCTGTGCTGTAGTTTTTTATTGAGATGATTTATAGAAGATGTTGGATTATATATTTTTTTGTGGCGCTTCACTATTCCTAACTTTTAATGGGTCCAGCTCCAGCGTTACGCGGGCAAACCGTCCTACATGTGTTCTCTTTATTTCTCTGTTCTACTTTAACTACTGCATAAATGTGGAGTTGCTCTTCTCAACGAGGTACTAATTCAACGCGTAGTCCGTATATGTTGTTTTCAAATGCCCTGCCAGAACAAGTACTCTACCTGATAGGCTGATATAGAGAAGTAGATGTGTCGCGGACATGAGCGAGCAAAGGTCGGACAATTCGAAGGCACCATTTGCTATTGACGTCAGTGGGTCGAGAGAAATGCAGCTGAGCGTGGACTCATAAAGAAAAGGCACGTAGCATCTGTAGGTACCGCTTTGTACTTTGGTCGTACGAATGGCTATTGTTCAAAGGTAAGTTGATAAAACATAGAAATCGCCGTACATGCATGTAGAAGGCTAAATACGCTATTGTGTGTGTTAAACGAAGGAAGGGAAATTCATTGTGAGGCCCTCTACCTTTTTATTTATTTTTATTTTTTTGTTAATCATGAGCGTGTGAAACGAACTGGTAGCGTGCGTGAAATTGAGGATGAGCTAATCTGCACGACCGCTGCTCCGTGAAAGCTAGTCTCCCTGCCCCCGCCTCCCTTGACCCCAGCAAGGACAAAAATAAAGTTTCGTCTCACTCTCTCCCACTGTTCAGCCTCTGCGGCGTGTTGAAGTAACTTGCTCTTTCTCGGTCTCGCTCTCGCCTTTTTATTATTTCCTCCATTATGCACAGTGCGCAGCCAATAAGATACGTTTCTGGTTAGCCTTCCTCTCTCTCTTTCGTTCTCTATCTGTCTACTCAAGTTATTTGCTTCTTCTACCTGAAGAAAAATATCAATGGGCAGATAATAACCTATCACCAGTTTCCTAACAGGAGAATTAATGCCCAGTCGTCTCTATATATACTTGCGATGACAGTCGGTCATTGATGTAAGGAAAAAAGTCACAGTTTCGCCGCAAGGGCGAAGCAATGAATGCGATAGCAAGAAACTAATGCTATACGAAGTGAGGCTCGCCAATGGATACTCTCAGTTTGAACAGCGCTCCTGTTCAGGGGCGTAGCCAGAAATTTTTTCCGGGGGGGGGGGGGGGTTCAACCATACATTATGTATGTTCGTGCGTGTGTTTGTATGTGTGCATGTATATATACGCAAGCAAAATTGAAAAATTTCGGGGGGTTTGAACCCCCCCCCCTTGGCTACGCCCCTGCTCCTGTTGCAAAGGCGGCCGTAGCAGCGAAGGAAACTAGCGTGCTTCAAGTGTCGAGCTGTGACACTTGATAGTTCGCGCTCATCTTCTGTTTGTTCGTATAGCGGCGTCCCTTGAGTTCGAGTGGCTTTCGTACGCTCCGTAACATGAGCGCGGACATCACGATGAAAGCGTGAAACATTCCTCTTCCCCTCACCACGAGAAAACCGCGCGAGCAGACAGCGGAAGGGCAAGGTTCTCCCTGCGCAAATATAAGAAGAAGCGAGCGAGCTCGCCGACGACTTTTAAATGCGCCCGTCGCGCTCCTAACGCCATCTCGCTGGTAATGAAGAAACGCTTATAAGCGCCTGCCGTCTGTGACTCCGTCCAGCGGTAAAGGGTGTGTATATAACGCTCGCCGTTAGCTACGTGGAGGATCTGCGTTTCGTGGCGTAGTGGTTAGCGTCACTCGCTGCGGAGCAAGAGGTCCCTGGGGTGCTATGCAGGATGGCCCGAGTTTGGCGAAACTCGGGATATTTCCGAGCTCTGACGACACCGGCTTCTGAACGAGCTAATAGTACGAGAAGGTGAAATCCATCCCTCAGCGCGCGCTCCGTTCCATTGGTTACGATGGAACGCGGCGTCACGTCAAGGGCGGTCGAGATGGTTGGGTGGTGTCGTCAAACCTCTTTCATTTGTTTGTCGTTCCACTGAGTGCAGAAGTGCACCCATGCATGAAAAGTGGCAGAAAGCTCTACTAACTATATTTTAAATGCGAAGCATTTCTTAGCGAACCTTTGGCACTTTGAGCGTTTCTATCTATCTATCTATCTATCTATCTATCTATCTATCTATCTATCTATCTATCTATCTATCTATCTATCTATCTATCTATCTATCTATCTATCTATCTATCTATCTATCTATCTATCTATCTAGCCGCCTACGTCTGGGTGCTCTCATGATCGCCTCCTTAACTTGGTGTAGACCAAAATTGGCATGGGAGGGTAAGAGGAATTGACGAATATGATTGTCGGGTCATGACATGAATAACTTGAAAATCCTGTCGCGTACGTCGTCAAACCCTTTCCACTAGACACGTGTGGCACATACCCGCTTACCACGGGCTGCGGTGTACGGGTATGCGCCACAGGTGATTGACAGTTTATATCTACCCAGGAACGGCGAGAACAGACATTGGTAACTTAAATGCTAGAGGGTTAAGGAAAACATTGGCAGCGTTGACTCGACGAATAGAAAGAATGAAAATTAGGATCCCAGCAGAAATCGAACCCAAGCATTCTGCGTGGCAATCAGGTATTCCACCACTGAGCCACGCCAGGTCTATAAACTGGTTTGGAAAAACAGCGTACGCATGCGTAATATCAATGCAACGTCAATTGTGGTTGTGGTGCTTGCTATCTATATTTATAAGAAAGCAATAAACACTACATGATACTACTACGATGTGTACTCTACGATACAGGCGTCATATTGGATTAACGTCTGTGGTTCCAGTGTTGGTTCCGCTTTTATATCAGTCTAATAAACATTACGTTTGTATTCCTATGATTCAGCAAGCTATATTGAAGCATTGCTCGACCCCGGAGGAATACATTAACGAAAGTTACATATGATATCCACATCACCGCACCGTAAAGTGCACTTCGTCCGCCAGAACGACGCAGTGTCCTCTTCATTTCATACGATGCTGGACGATGGCCTCATGCTGACGGATGATGGCCTCATGCTGATCGATGGCCTCATGCTGGACGATGGCCTCATGCTGATCGTGCAGAACAATCGTAGCTTGGCTAACACAATCATGTCCCCTCTTTCGGATGTGGTAAGATTCCACTATCTCACGTGTTAGCTGATCCTTGTGCCGAAATATTATTTCTGTTTCTTTAAACACCAGTCGGGAACATGCGTGACCGACCGCCTTAGAGAACACCACGCATCTGTTAAGGCATCAGGCAACTCTCATCTTGCAGATCACTGTAGAAACTGCGGATGTTACCCCGTGTTTAAAGAAACAGAAATAATATTTCGGCACAAGGATCAGCTAACACGTGAGATAGTGGAATCTTACCACATCCGAAAGAGGGGACATGATTGTGTTAGCCAAGCTACGATTGTTCTGCACGATAAAGAATACGCGTATCTCGACACTTAGTATTTGCAAAATATATTAAATGACAAATAACAGCGACTATTATGTAATCCCGATACGAGTGGTTTCTGTTGCACCCTGTTCTGTTGCACATGCGTGAAGAGCCATGTAACTGCTTTAAATACCCTTTTTTCTGATCAATAAAACTTCAGTTGTGAGAGCAAGCGCAGTCCTTGTCAGCCTCTTCTGTCCGTCTGTTTTTTTGGTGCGCTTCAACAAAATTTTCAATTATGGACTTGCGAATTAAACCTGGGTAATTAATGTCGTGGTAATTAAAACATTAACAATTAAGAAATGACATTCAATATCATGTTAGTTAAGATCTTCCTAATCAATAGCATCAATATTGAAACCGAACTGACACGTTCATTACTCCGAAGCAGACCAAGCATAGTCAGTAGACGAGCCACGTAAAAAGCTGGAAGAACCTAGGTGATCACAAGCTCCTCCGATGGCCCCAGCTTTGCACAAGTAGTGTAAGGTGACCAAATTATTTTATATGCAAAGAAGCTGCTGAGTAGCGTCCACCGCATAAAACACTTGACAAGCACACTGGCACTATGACAGTTACGAGTTGAACTGGGGCTTTTTCAGAATCAACGACTTTGTGCCCGAGTTCGCACGTCAATCAATTTGACTGACAGATGCCCACGGCGAAGAGCGGTTCCGCCCACCGCGTTTCCTTTTGCCGAGGAACAGTGCTCACGACGCAACGCCAGCGAGCGGCACGATTCATTTATGAGCCTAATCGCACAGACTATGTACACACGCACGAAGAACTAAAGGTTATATCATCACGTGGCTACGATGTCTCGCATTCACTTTCACCGCTCTCATGACGTACCACTCACAGCTATGAATCAAGCGCCCCAGGTGGGATTTTCGGCGAGAACTATTTACTTGTTTACTATATACTTGTTTGTGGAGGCATTGTTTCTACCGATTCGCTACTACAAAAAAATCTTCAGACGTGTAATGTAAGTATACCAGTAACCTGTCCGTTTATTTATCTGTAATATTCCAGAGAAGAGAAACGAGCTGCACCAGAGTGCTGCGTGTGCGCCCTTGTTGCCTTCGAGAGTGGAAATTTCCATGCTGCAGGTGGAACGAAAACATTTTCCGAAAGAGGAGAAACGCCCACGAACACGCCCGTGGGAGGCGCGATGATCATTTGGCAAAAAGATAGCGCGACAATCACGCTGACGTCGCTGCACTGTCAAAATGTTGACTGAGTGGCGGCGCTGACGCGTTCGCACGCGGTGTTCCTTTGAAAACCGCCGCAAATGCCGCGCATGCGTTCGTGACGCCATTCTCCTTCGTGCAGCCGTTTTTATCAACGCTGCTATCGCGTGCTCCGCACTGTCTTCCTGTCATGACCGCCGTAATGCAAGCTCGGAGCAAACTCGTGTGCCCGAGAAGCTCCGGCCATCCTGCATAGCACCCCTGGTTCGATTCCGCGCTTCGGAAGCATTTTTCTGAATTATTTTTCTTTGGGGCTTTTATTGCGATAGCAATTATGTGGACAGTCTCGGCTGAAAAATGTCCGTCCCCGTCGCCGTCATTCACCGTATATGTATAAGTATGTATATATATAGAAAGGCCACAAAGAAAAATAATTAAGAAATTCTTTCTGACGCGTGGAATCGAACGGGTGACCTCTCGCTTCGCAGCCCACCGCGTTAGACGTTAGGCCACGACAGCTCCGTCTCTCAGCCTGCTAACGGCGAGCTATTTATATACACCATGTAATTCAGCATGCTTTCTTAGTGGCGCATAGATGGCGCGACGTGCGCGCGTGCTGCGCGCCGGTGGGGTGCTTCGCTTCGCTCGCTGCAGCGGCCTCGTTTGCGAAAGGAGGGCGCTGTTCAAACAGAAATAAGTAACAACTGTGACAATTAGTTCGCGCTCGTCTTGTGACTACCTGTTCGTTTGTTTCGTGCGTCCTGCTTTATGTTTGAGCAGTGCGCTTCAAGTGTCGAGCTGTGACGCATTAGTTCGCGCTCGTCCTGTGTCCGTTCTTTTCGTGCGTCCTTTGGGCTCGAGCGATGCGCTGGCAATTTCGAGCTGCTTTCCGTTCTTCGCGTTACATTACAATTTATTGCTATCGCAATCATTGCTTCGCCGTTGCGGCAAAACTGTAACTTTTTATGTATATACATACTTATACATATACGGTGCACGACGGTGGCGACGGCGACGGCAAAATTCAGCCGAGACTGTCCATATAATTGCAATCGCAATAAAAAATGGATGCGCGCAAACTAAAGACAAGGACGCAGAAGGCACGGACGAGCGCAGATGTTGAATTGAATTGCACCTAGCTTAGAAATAGCAAGCTACAGATTTGCAGTGACCCACTCACTGTCAACGATGTTGTAACAATAATAATTGCGCCGTAGTACATCTCAATTTCACGTGTGTAACTGATGGACTGAGCACTTTACGGCCCATTCAAGAATGCTAATACTGGTTAGTATTGCAACTTTTCAATTGTTCGACTGCGATAACCCTTAAAAGGCGTGGTCATGGAGCAAGGTCTCTACGGCGTCGTACACGAGTTCACTGAGCCACCACACTTCTCGTGTCGTGAGCTCACCGCCAGTCTCGGTACAAACGACCCCTTCAGCACCCAGCAGCTTTCGATCCAGCAGCAGTGCATGCGTAGTTACATTCAAGGGTCTTTTCTTACATTTTTCGTTCCCGCCTTCCACGCTACGCGGTGCCGCATTGTATCGTTGTATACACTCACAAACACCTGGACTGGCCATTAGTCGAGGGGTGCCGATGGGAAATTCTATCGGGCGCACGGCTATCCTGAGCAGGGCGGCCGCCCACTAATGACCTGCCCCTGGCACGTGTGAATGGCGGTTCACTAATGTGGCCGCCCTACGCTCGTTCGTTCGGCCACCGCTTCCCGCCAGCGTGTATAGGCGTTGGATTAGCGCTGTGATCAGGTGGCATGACTAGGGAGCCCCCGTTGGCCGCATCGCTATATAAGGAACGAATGACTGTCTACATTGGTTCTAAGGACCTTTGTCGAACGCGAACCAGAATGAACGACTATACTTCCCGCCCCTTTGTTCTTGTTAAAGGCTGGTTGTCTGCTCTGTGTTCAGGAGGCACAAAGGCTACACCTAGCATTTATTTATGTTAAAGTTAAGCCGACTCGAACAAACAGGGAAAATGGTCATTGTCTTC
The DNA here is from genome assembly GCF_013339695.2 of Rhipicephalus sanguineus. Taxonomy (NCBI): domain Eukaryota; kingdom Metazoa; phylum Arthropoda; class Arachnida; order Ixodida; family Ixodidae; genus Rhipicephalus; species Rhipicephalus sanguineus. The sequence goes on from NW_023616354.1 coordinate 74,189, forward strand.
TGGTAGTAGTTGCAGTAGTACACAGGGGCAACAATCACAAGCGATTTTGCCCCTGTGTACTGCACTACAGTATCACTATAAAGCAAGAATCCACAAGAAACTTTTTCACTACCGTTCTTCCTATATAAAGGTCATTCTTGCCAATCTGATACTGGGTATACACCTTGTCAACGAAGGCTCCCAGGTCGCCGCCATAATCAGCTGTGCATGACCCCCCCGAAATGCACCGCCGATGTAGCGACGTAAGCTTTTGTACTCGAGGTGATCCTTCTCTCTGTTTAAAAGGTCTATAGTAGAAGAAAAACTGGTTAGCCATTGGCCAAGACCATTTGCAAGGGAAAAACTCCGGGAATTCTGTCCGAGGCCTGCTACCCATGAAATTGGATGTACTTTTTGTTCGTCGGCGCTTTGATCGATTGAAACGTGGCCTTTTAAAATGGCGGGGGAACATGGCTGGTTTCCTGTCGCTTACGGCAGCTCCGTATTCAACTCTTGGTATCTATTATTTTTTATCTACTTCTACGCGTGTGGTCTCCTTTGTCCACAGATTCTTCTTTAACGCGTTCTTTTTTCCCCTTTCGTCTCTACTTTTTTTTTCTTCTTACCGCCACGACCGAGGTCCCCCCATCCTGTTATAGTCTTTCTTCAGCGTATGTGTTCGGCGGGGCAGAGGTGCGTATATTCGCGAAGCTAGCCGCACATTTGTCGAGATAAGGCCATTCTCCTAAATCTACTGTTCCCTTTGTTTTTATTTTTTTTCTCCGCCTTATCCTATTCTTACGAAGGCACATGTTCTTTTTACAACACGTCAGGAAATTCGGAGGAACCTGTCCGGTGGTAAGCAGAAAGAAAAGCATCGAAGCGCGCCCTTTTTCCTTTCACCTCAGTCGACGAACTTTTCTGTAGACCTAAAAAGAAAAAAAAAAAAAGCTACGACTCGGCACAGTACCACGCGTGGGACAGTAACAAAAGTTGCATTTCATGTTACTCTGCTTCGATAAGCAGATTTTATAACGCTAAGACATTCAAATGTAATGTCACAGCGCAAATGTTTGGAAATAACTTCTTATCGAAGAATAACAGCACCTCCTGCATTTGGATCTCTTATACGGTAGACCTTGCGCTTTTCCACATTTTGCTAGTTGGTTATTTTGTCCAAGTCTTCGTAATTTTCTTTTCTTTAATCTACTATCTTCATTCTTCTTTCTCTCCTCCTATCTTCCTTTCCTCTTCCCTCCTCCCGAAAGAGTAGGCAGGCATTGTGCCCCTCTAGGTGGTAGTTGTCAGCCTGCTCTCTCCCTCCTTCCCCTGTGTCCTTGTGTATTTGTGTATGCAAATCAAATAATTAAATAAACTCTGCTATCGTTTAGTTTATGTATGCACATAACAAATGCTGACAGTTTGCTTTAATGTATTTTTTCTGACCACCCAGGGCTGCTCAGGCAGTCCCCCGAAAATAAACAACACTTTAAGAGAAAAGAAAGAAAAAAAGACACATTTGACTCTTTTTGTGAGGACTAACTTGCCACGTATATGACTCTTTTTAAAGAGACACGTGAACACTCTTTAGGGATCATTAGACTCTCACAGCAGAGTCTTGGGACCTAAAAAAAAAGGGTTAACGTGTATCTTTAAACAGTACGTGGCAAATCAGTGCTAAACGAAAAACTCCGCACTGCGGTATTAAGAAAGAAATAAAATAATAGAAATATAATAAAAAGAGTACCACATAATCTTTTTTTTCTTTGAGTGCATGGGCCGTAGACACCGCCACGATCGCTGGAGACACTGCCACGATCGAGAAGCTACTGGCCGCCGTGTAGGCGCGAGCCACTTGGCCAACTAGACCCCTCCTCTACCGGCTTTAAATAAAGTTAATCGTCTTCTCTATATACACCCTTCCTTTTCAGGCTGTCTGTGCGTATATTAATGAGACCAGCGATCAATAATCTTACTTAAAGCAGAGTTCAACCACTGGCGTAGCTAGTGGTCAAACTCTTCTCTAGAGGTCGACTGAATATTCGCTGCAATGCTTTCGCTATGCTCTACCCTGGCGCCGCCATTGTGTCCTTATCTTACAAACACCATTTCCTTTTGCTCTAACAAATAGCGGCTTTCGGTTAAGGTGAATCTGAGGATTGTCGCTTTCCGATCTCCTTTGTCTGAGAGCCCGCATTTCATGGAGAAATGTATTTCCACTTTTTATATGTTTTTTTGTCAGTCTGTACATCTTCCGTACCGTTGTCACCGCGTTCGCCTGGGTGACTGCGTTGACTCTTCCGTCTTGTTACTTTTTCCCGGGCAACCGAGGGTCGGCTCGCCGGTCCCTGAGATAAAAGCTTCTTTGCTCGTTTGCGATGTGACGCTGTGCGCCATAAGGCATAAAGAAGCTATAAAGGTCGGCCTCTATCTTACTACTTTTGTTTGTTACTGTCATTCAGTCTTCTTTCAACGTAAAAAAGGAGGTATGGCTGGCCTTCTTTTTTTCCGTCAACTACATGTCCCTTTTTTTTTGTTTGTTACTGTCATTCAGTCTTCTTTCAACGTAAAAAAGGAGGTATGGCTGGCCTTCTTTTTTTCCGTCAACTACATGTCCCTTTGCCCGAACTTTCACTACTATTACGTCTTGTTACGAATGGGGGTTTCGTGTCGAGGAAAAGCCGGGAGGCTGGCGAGCCGATGTAGCCGATGATCGGACTTATCGCTGAGGGGCAGATCAAAGAGGCCAAACGTTTATGAAAACGTAACAACGTTTATAGCAGGTAATAGCAGGTTAATAGCAGGTTATAGCAGGTTATAGCAGTACAGAGCCTGCCAGCTCGACCAAGTCGGCTGGGGCGTCTCTCTAACAACGGACCAGGCCGGTCTTAAATAGGGGACCAGTCCATTGTTGACAGGGTGGCTCTTTGGTCCCAGGTGTTGACGTTCTTCTAGTCTCCTGACGATCCGCCGGCCGCAGGTGTTGACGGTCTTCTAACCTGACGATCCGCCGGCCGCAGGTGTTGACGGTCTTCTAACCTGACGATCCGCCGGCCGCAGGTGTTGGCTGTCTTCTAACCTGACGATCCGCCGGCCGCAGGTGTCGACGGTCTTCTAACCTGACGATCTGCCGGCCGCAGGTGTTGGCTGTCTTCTAACCTGACGATCCGCCGGCCGCAGGTGTTGACGGTCTTCTAACCTGGCGATCCGCCGGCCGCAGGTGTTGGCTGTCTTCTAACCTGACGATCCGCCGGCCGCAGGTGTTGACGGTCTTCTAACCTGACGATCCGCCGGCCGCGATGCCTTGGACTTCCAACGAAGTGCAGGTGTTTATTCGCCTCCCCGTTCGGTCAGGTGCTCTGGCACAACAGCACCCCCGCCACAAGACAATGCATCCAGAGTTCGAGCTGTCAAACGCAGCTCGGATGATGCGATGCTGGTTGACCGTTGTCAACTGTGGTCGTACAGCTCTTTTCCTTGAGGAGTGACCTCCACGGCACAGCAGCAGTTTACTGGAACTGCCAAAAGCAACACAAAGCCAAACCACTCTGGCCAAAGCAAGTGCCCTCCATATGCTGATCAAATCGCCAGACCAGCATAAAAGAAAAAACATTTCCTAGAGACTACGCTAAGCTAAAATTAAAATATCACGAGCAACGTATCTCAGGAAGAATACCAAAGTGAGGACGTGCCTCTAGCTAAGTGTCAGTACGTGACACTGCTAAAACCAATCAGAATGTCTTTGCGAGCGATTCTCAATGGTGACGTCGGCAGATTGGAGACGATCGAAGCAGCTGGGGAAGACTCAATTTTGCCCCAAAACTACAAACACTTCACTAAGTGCTCCCCAACTCGAGCGCCTTGGCACCACTCGCAAGCGTTCTAAATGTTTGTCAACAAACATTTCAAGATAAACAACACTAGCCATTCACTAAAACGCTTTCCCTCATTGCACTTGGCAAATGAGTATTACATAAAGAAAACAAAGCGCTTCAAACTAAATATGAAATAAACTGAAAATCAAACTCACGCGTTTAACACAAAACGAAATAAACTGAAAATGAAACTCACGCGTTTAGCACAAATCAAGGAGAAACTAAAATTACACTGACGCGTATACTAACACGTACTGAAAAACACGTAAGAAGGCATGTTAAACAGAGGCTTTTACAACGAACAGCACTTCTCACACGTCCTAACGGTCGCGCTTCTAAATACCAAAACAAAGGTATCTTAATCGGAGGCTTTTAACTTAGCCTACATCTCCTTTAAAACAATTCAGAGCTCTTTACACTAGCGTTGACGGTCATGGCTCTAATTATTAAAAGAAAAAAAACAAATAACCAAACAAACATCTCAATGTCTGCTTCTACGATGAGGAGGAAATTAAAATTTACAAAAACATTGACGCATTCCTTACTCATCAGCAGGCGACCACATGTAAGCACATAAATTAATTACCAAAATTGGATACAAGAGAAAGCCTTGGTATCCGTCATTGTACTGTGCTTATCTCCCTACGGCACCCCTTCAGACGAGCTCTGGGGAGACGCGCATTCCACCCTTTTCGAGGGGTCCGATCTACACAAAGGGACAGGGAACAAACCTGTTCGACACACTTAGTCGCGGCTACCTTTGTACCGTGGTCGCCGAACTCAGACAAACCGGCATACCAGCGGTTTTGTCTGTCCATTGTACCCCTCCGGTCTAAGCCGTTACCCTTTCGCCACTGTGGGGGACTTCCATTGTCGCTGTTCAGGTGCACGCGACACCTTACTGCGCTCCTGGCGCGACTAGGCCGTAAAAACGTTGAGACCAGGTGAAGACTTCGACGTCTGAATTTCCCTGAAGTTCTTTTCTTCGCGACGCGCTTCACGCCTAATCTCAGTTTCCGCAGGAGTCTCCACTTGAGACTTTTTCCAGCAGGCATTCTTGGAATCTCCTGCCTGACCTTTCTCTTGCTGGGCCTCTTCGTGACCTGAGGCCTTGCCTTTAGCTTGGCGTCTCGAGAGATGACGTCATCGCGCTTGGCCACTTTAGTGTGCCTGACGCCAACTCTAGATCTCCGCAGCTGTCTCAACTTGCATCTTTTCTTAGCGGGCCTTTTCGATTTCTTAGGCCCAACCTGGAGCTTGGCGTCCCGAGAGATGACGTCATCGCGCCTAGCCACTTTAGTGCGCTTAACGCCACTCGTCGCTCTCGCGTTCTCCTTCACGCGTTTTCGCCGACGCCTTTTCTTTTCGGTATTGCTCGGAATGCTCGCAGCATTGGCTTTCGTACTCGCAAGTACGCTGCATTCCATTTGCCTTGCCAAGGCACGAGACGGCTCAACTAACCGATTCTCGGGGCTGCGGCTAGGTGTCGGTGCATCTGACCTAACGGTAGTCCCGACACAATCTAAGTAAGCTAGCTCGCCCTGAGCTGTCTCTATTGGTGGCGGTGTACCAATGTCGCGGGTACAACCCTTTCCTTGGCCTTCGAAGTCGGCCTCCTGATCATTATGACGCACAGCGGCGTCTTGCGCTTCGTGCCGAGTTTCAGGCTTTAGCCCACGTCGCGACGTTTCTCGACCTCTTGGTCTTCGCGGCGCGCCTCATCCTCTCGCTCTCTCGGACGCGCTTCCTCCTCTAGCGCCTTGCGACAGGCCTCGGCCTCTAGCGCTTTTCGAAGCGCCTGATCCTTACTCTCCTTGCGGAGCGCCTCATGTTGTCGCGCCTCGTCCGCCTTCGCCCCTCGAAGTGCCTCAGCCTCTCGCCCTTGGCGACGCTTCTCGACCTCTTGGTCTCTACGGCGCGCCTCGTCCTGTTGCGTTTTTCGACGCGCTTCGTCCTCACGCGCCTCGCGACGGGCCTCGGCATCCTCTATCGCCTTACGACGGGCCTCGGCCTCCAGCGCTTCGCGGCTGGTCTCAGGTTCTAGTGCCCCGCGACGCGCGTCATCCTCGAGCGCATCACGAGGTGCTTCCTCTTCTATCGCCCTGCGGCGCGCCTCAGCCTCTAGCGCCCTACGACGCGCTTCAGCGCTGTCTTTACTGTCTCGACTTTCGCAGTTAGCAGGACCTGGAGCTGGGAAGTGGCGCAACAAGGCTTCCTTGGCTTTATCAAAGTCGTGCGCTTCCTCAGCGGATAAGCGCTCCAAAACACATGCAATTTGGCGCGGCAGCAACGTGACAAGCCTCTCCAACCAAAAGTCTCGGCTAACACCAACCTCCTCGCAGACCTTTTCAAACTTAACGAGAAAAGACACAATGTCATCGCCTATCTCGAAGATCCTGAGTTGGCTTTGTGCCTGCTGCCACTTCAGCGCCTGAATTTCATGATCAAGCCTTTTCATTCTGAGAGCATGTTCCTGCTCTTCGCGACGCCTCTGAGCCTGCCTTTCTTCGCGCCTTTCGCGTTCCTCGGCCTCCCACTTTTCACGCCTTTCGCTCTCTTCAAACTTCCGCCTTTTCTCGCAAATATCCTCCCAGGTCTCGTTAGCTTCCTCGATGGTCACGTTCTCCGCCCGCATCACCTCGAGAATCGCTTCCTTTGTTTTTGCGGACCCGGCGGAAATGCCCAAGTCCTCACAAATTTCAAGGAGCTCCTGCACTAGGTATTTCTCCATCGCGATCTCGTTCCTCGTGATGCCTTGCTACAAAATTTACTCTTACTTTAAAACGAATACCATGGTTCAAAGTGAGTAAATTGAATCAAACAAAAAACAAAACTCTCTCCTAGCATCTGCCTGTGCTAGAGAGGTCTGGCGAAATGACCAGTAAACGTTGGGCACTCACCCAACCAAAGCAGCTGACTCCGGTCGAACTCGTGGCTGCCGTCGATCGGTGTCGTGGTCGTCCTCGAGCCTCGGGCCTGCAGGGATCTGATCCAACTTTCCAACCGTTGAGATCAGGATATCCCCGTGCAGCCAAACGCTGAGGTAGCGTATCCCAGCGAAGCCAAACGTTGAGATGAGGGTAGCGTATCCCAGCGTGTCGAACGATGAGATGAAGGTAGCGTATCCCAGCGCTGCCAACCACTGTTATGAAATGGGGGTTGCGTGTCGAGGAAAGCCGGGAGGCTGGCGGACCGATGTAGCCGAAGATCGGTCTTATCGCTGAGGAGCAGAGCAAGGAGGCCAAACGTTTATGAAAACGTAACAACGTTTATAGCAGGTAATAGCAGGTTAATAGCAGGTTATAGCAGGTTATAGCAGTACAGAGCCTGCCAGCTCGACCAAGTCGGCTGGGGCGTCTCTCTAACAACGGACCAGGCCGGTCTTAAATAGGGGACCAGTCCATTGTTGACAGGGTGGCTCTTTGGTCCCAGGTGTTGACGTTCTTCTAGTCTCCTGACGATCCGCCGGCCGCAGGTGCTGACGGTCTTCTAACCTGACGATCCGCCGGCCGCAGGTGTTGACGGTCTTCTAACCTGACGATCCGCCGGCCGCAGGTGTTGGCTGTCTTCTAACCTGACGATCCGCCGGCCGCAGGTGTCGACGGTCTTCTAACCTGACGATCCGCCGGCCGCAGGTGTTGGCTGTCTTCTAACCTGACGATCCGCCGGCCGCAGGTGTTGACGGTCTTCTAACCTGACGATCCGCCGGCCGCAGGTGTTGGCTGTCTTCTAACCTGACGATCCGCCGGCCGCAGGTGTTGACGGTCTTCTAACCTGACGATCCGCCGGCCGCGATGCCTTGGACTTCCAACGAAGTGCAGGTGTTTATTCGCCTCCCCGTTCGGTCAGGTGCTCTGGCACAACAGTCTATTCCGGCTGGGAAAAATGGGTACACGCTGTAGAAAAATGATCTTGCTTCAACATAACTAATGAGGAGGAAACCGGGCGGTGCAGTTGCCTGCATATCTCGCAAGGCTAGATCTGCTCGCAAAATATCACATCCTCCTCCTCTACAGTTATAACTATATATATATATATATTATATATATATATATATATATATATATATATATATATATATATATATATAGTCACACGTTTTCTGCAGTTAACAAAAAACTCACAGGGTCCCTAACGGTACTCAACTAAGGCGACTCGATGGCGAGAGCCATCTTCTTTTTCTTCTTAGTCGATGTATTTGATCCTGCCCCGGCACCCTCCGAAAGCTTTCTGCACCTAATGGTTTTGTATTTCCTCCAGGGTCGGAGACACCTCACCTGGTTTTGCACCGCCTCCGTGAAGGGACCACCGTTGACCAAGCTAAAATGCACGTGATGACGTCATCATAGGACGTGACGTCGTAACAATGTAACAAATTCTGGCGATCTGTGACGGACGTCATATGGCGACGTCAGTACGTAATGATTTTTCGCATCACTCGTGCGGACGCCGACGGGAGACGCCGACGCGAGACACCGGTCGATTTTCGCGTTTGATGAGGCATTTAAGGCTCTCGCCTTAATAGGAGATGCTAAAAGGAGGTCGTGCAAATTTGGACAGCAACGGTAAGTTCGCTATCGCTTCCGCTGCCCCCAAGATTGACTAGCGTTATGAAACATGTCTGAGCGCATGCGTTTTGTTTTCTTTTTCTGTTTGTAACATCTTGTTTTTCATTTGCCAAGTAAAGTTGCAATCAAGAGTACCAATGATTACAATTGTACTAATAATTACAACTGCATCTCCGTAAGTGAGATAGGATGCGCGCATTCAGACTAAGTAACCACCAAAAAAAGAAAGAGAAAGGAAATAGACAACCCCCCTTTTTTTTCTCACGAATACTGAAAGGAGAAAAGTTAGAAGCTTTCCAAAGATTAGAATCTCTGAAACTTTTTCCTCATTGTCACTGCCTTTTTTTTAACGTGTGCTTATTCCATATCGCTCAGAACGATTGCGCACATATAGAAGAGGTCTGATGTGTGCCGATATAAGATCGATAATTTAGAACGTTGTAAAGACATCCCTATGGAACAGCACATAGCTTATAAAACGAGTCAAACAGTATAAAAATACAGTACTCTAGTGCCTATGAGAGCTGACACCTGCGCCTGAGTGAATCGAATACTGCCAAATTTGTCCGGGAAAGAAACACGATCGACGCAGAAACAAAACAAAGCGTCGGATCAATTTACAACTCTTATGTAAAAGTGAAATAAAGAGTTCTGCAGTCTCCTCTCACACAAAAGTAAGAAGGCATAAAGAAATGTTCTAGAAAAATAGGTGGGCATTTCAAAATGCTTCCATTTCCGGCTTTCAAATCACTGAACACGCCCGTGCATCTATATCTGGGAAACTGATGTCCCGGATCGATGACACGAATCCGAATATGATTTTTACTTAAAAATAAGATAGAAAGAGAGAATGCGAAAAAAAAGGGCGCAATTTTTTACACTTGTTTAGTGATATGTCGATCCCAACAATGAATATACGGGATCACTGATGAAATCGAATGCTATTATATTTGTCCTGTGTGCCCGTTGAATGCTCTATGAAAAAAAAGGATCAGAACATCGCTTCACTGTGCCTGGTTCCGCTAGATTTGCATGTTTTTGACCTTTTTGTTTTCACTTCCGCCCATTCATCTTGCTAAATCTCATCTTTGTCATTTTATACGGGTTCCTAAATCACGTATTTTACGTTGAATATTTTTAAACAATAATTCCAGTTCTATGGAAGGCTACAATTGACAAAACTTTTTCCCAATTCCCTTGATAAACGAAGGTATTACTAAAGAAACAAATCCGCTCATATATGGAATATGCTGCGTTTTTGTGGGCACCGCATTTTTAAAAATTTTATTGAGTCATTTAACATTCAACGTCAAGTATTTTTTTGTTTTGTTCTGCGTATTCACAGCCGCAATGCCAGCGTAACTGCAATGAGTCAACCCGCGTTCCTTCGTTGCTTCATCTGTGAACAAGGCCCCCGTACAGGAGCCGAAACGTCTGTGTTATTGTTATATTTTTAAGTTTTTGGTCGGCGTCTTCTTACTTTTGACCACATATCAGCTTACGCCGTTTGGTGCTGATAACACCTATGTTGCTGCTGGCATCGTTGCGCAACTGTAAACAGATGGTTATATAACACATGCGCGACTCTTGAACATATGTGTGCGTATACCGTTTGCACGTTTCTCTAGCGTCATTCCGTCATCTTTCGCTCAATGTGAAAAGTTACGCCACAGTCACTTTCCCGCCCATGCTTCGCATAACATCGATTCCCACGGCACGTGGGATCTGCCGAATTTCTTTAGTCATCATCAGCTGCAAAAGCATCAGCAAAGCATCGGCGGCGTAGATTCGCGTGTTCCCTCAGGGACGCGTAGTGGGTGGGCCCTTCGCTGTTTCGCAAAAGGATGAATTATGGCGTAGTGGGCACCTCGCAACTGTACTTGCAGTACGCATTCTTTGGAACAGCCAATGTTACGCGCGCGGACGTTCGTTTTCTTGCGACATGGTTGAGGCATCCACCGAAAACCAAATTCCGGCTAGCACTTCAGAAGGCGTTGCGCACGGGGCCTGATTACGCTATCGCATTCTACTCTTGAAGGCGAAGCTCAAGCTTCCTCCAATGTTTTGCAGCGGTTGTAGATCCCGTACATCCGAGCGGCCGTTCTCTTTCCATTGGTCATATTAGACAGAAAGTTTATTCTTTCGAAGATAAAATATTCAATTAATTAATTATACATGCTAACTCGTTACTCTATGCTTTTTTTACGCTTACCTCAGTACTTTTTTCCCGCCACCACAGGGGCTTCACTGTTGTTCTCAACCCGATCAATTATGCAGACCTCCTTAAGGCAAACGCTTTAGTGAAAGTAAAGCCCCCTCTAGCGCTTTGACAGCAGCTACGTGAATATTCTGCCAGGGTACCAAGCATCCTGTAGCAGCGAAATTGGGTGAATAATAATAATAATAATAATAATAATAATAATAATAATAATAATAATAATAATAATAATAATAATAATAATAATAATAATAATAATAATAATAATAATAATAATAATAATAATCTCGTTGGAGGTGACGTTATGTCATGGAAATAAAAACAAGAGAGAGGGGAAAGGCAGGGGGGTTAACCAATTAAAAATAACTAGTGCGTTGCACTGTCACGCTCCAGCACAAAAGGCTCCTGTTACGCTGGCTTCTCTGCACTATGAGTCTTTAGAAGAAGAAGCCAACTTAATGTATGAGTGTTTGCAGTTAACGTAAATTGTTGTATTGAGTGCTCGCCTTATGATGGCAAAACGTACCTTAAGACGACTGTGCATTCGTTCGCGCGATTAAGCGAGGTCCGTTTCGCCCATTTGCGCAATTTAAATTAATACTTTGTGCAGTGACAGTTGTCCATATGAGGAAAAATAAAAAAAGAGTGGCGTTCCGTGTGCGAGTTTTCGCAATTTTTTTTTACACGCGACAAGAAACAAGATGTTTCTATAAGATGCACGGCGTTAGATTCGTTTCCAGCATCACTTGAGGTTCGCAACAGGTAAAAGCTATCATAATCACTTTTTATGCCACTTCCAGGTTTACCGATTCCCGCCCGGTATGTACATATTCAAAGGCGCCAGGTATGCTCCCAGTATCAAAAATATTTTTGGAATAAGCAAGCTTGGGAAACCTTTGGTTGTTTCTGTGCTTTAAAAAAAACAAGCTGTATTATCAAATTACTTTATTCTTTTCTGGATTCCGTTTTTTTTAAGTTATGCTCTAGCGGAGGCACCCTGCGAAGTTGAGATACAATTTGCTCGCTGTACTTCGCCACTGATGTGAACGAGCGCCTTAGTGTATCTCGCGCCGGTCCAAGTAGACACAGTGTTCACGCGCGCTTGGCCCCACAATGGTTGTACATTCCAAACATAAGTTAACGTTCTTCTTGATGCAAAAAAAAAATGGTGATGGCTATTATTTCAGTCGGACCACAGAAGGCCTTTCCGAGATCAAACAAGGGCGCGCTCCGTCGTTGCGCATGATCATGGTGTTTGCGTACTCGTTTTGAAATACCGGCTCTCGAAAGCGCGCAACGTCGATAGAGCAGCAGCGTGAACTTTGTCTGTTCGTAGGCGTACACTTGTACGCATACATGCTAAATTTCCGGCGCTCGTACTTAGGCTGACACCTAGTGGGCCAACGAGGGCTCGCGAATGTAAAGAGTATACGTGTTCGCTTAAGCGGTAAAACACGAAAACATCACGCAGTGCAGCCAGTAATATTGTAGCACATGACGTGAATGAAAAGACAAAGATGACGAAAGCTCGACTATCTTCGCAGTGGTCGCAAGTGAGCTAACTTTGATCGCAGTGGCGCACGCATTCTTTGTATTAGCAGCAGCCGAAGAGGTAACGTTTTTGAGAAGCCGCAGACAAGACAGCACAGCAATCACAATACTATACTATTCGTTCAAGGATGGTACCTTTTTGCACGTTGGAGATTGTAAGAAAAGCTGAGGCACTTAGCTTTTTTGCTTGCTTGATATGATTTGCCTCTAGGACTTTCAGTATTTTTTGCTTCCTACGTGTTGGAATCATTGACGATCTGTATGTAAGTGGTTCTCTGCCGTAATATGATGGGGTATAAGGGGAATAGTTGCTGTTAAGTTGTCATTCGTGCATGCGAAATTACACGTCAACGCGTGTTCTATCCCGACCACCATATTATGACATTTGTTGTTGATGTTACAGAATTTTCAGTGAAGATATTCTCGAGTTTTAGTTCGCGTTACTTTTTTTAGTGCCAGAGTATTGTTTCTGTCGATGTGACTATGTGGCAAGCTCTATAGGCTGAGCAAGCGCTTGCCGCGCGGATTCATGAACGCAAAGAAGTACCACACAAACAGTACCACACATGTCAAGAAGGCTACGGTCATTACGCCAACAGAAAAACAGGGTGTGCGCGAAAAGATTGAACTTTTGGAAAAGTGCACAGGGCGTGGAGATATGGAGGTACGAGTCGTCGTCTCCGCAATCTGTTTCTTTTTTTTTTTTGCGCTGCCCTCTGCCGTTTTAGTAGGCTTTGGTAGATAGGAAAAACTTTGGGTGGTGATCCGGGACAACTGGGATCGCCAGAACTAAAGTCTTAGAGATCGAAAGGCGTGCGGAGACCATAGCAAAACGTTTCACGCCTTTTCCACTCGGGGAAAGGCGCATGCGCCGTGGCACCGCGAGAAAAGGCGGATTGCAGGGGTAAGGCCAAAAAAACTGACCTATAGAAAGGTTCTTAGGAAAAAGTTCCAGATGTCTGCGGAGTCGATGCAGCTTAGTGGTTCAGTTTAACCAGCGCAAAGGTCGGCGCATGGCTAGACACTTCCACCAAGATTTCATTTGGGAACTCGTAAACGTGGCGACGACTCTAACCGGCCCTCTGTCACGGATAACTTGCGCAGACGTATTCTGGTCACGATCCCGGCACTGCTACTACCTTTCACTGCACGTGCGTGACAGCCTGACTGCACCTAAGAAACTTCCGGGTGTGCACCGGAATGGGAGTGCAACACAAAAAAAAAAAAAATCACGGTGAGGTCGAGAACGAATGAAAAAAAATGTTTGGGAAGCTCTGCCATATAAGGCTTAACTGCTCTTATTGCGGAAAGGAAGGAAGCAGAGGTGCACAATAGACAGGGTTGAGCTTAACGAAAGGAAGCTTGGAAAGTATTTGTACATTGGTGAAAGTGTTTTGTCCTTTATTTAGTGCGTCATTCTCCTGCTGTCTTACGACAGCTTTCATTTCGTGTGCACGGAGGCAAGCTTACAGGAAAGAGAAAAAAGGTACGCCTTATTTGGACGTCTCAGATATAGACGGTTAGGTCCTAGTGGACCATCGCTAGTGTAGTTATACTTTCTTGAGAATACAGCACGAAAGTTCATTTACAACGACACTTATAATTCCTACATACTTACATTTTAACGAAAGATAATGCAAATACCTTCGTTGGTGCGTGCCACGACGCATAGTGAGAGAGTGTGGCATGCTGACGCGTGTAGAGGGCGCTACGCGCCATGCTTTCTATATATGGTTGAAGGGAATAAAGCAATGGGCATTCGTTCGGTCATCATGGCTCGGAGTCACTTGTGTAGACACGCCTAGCGTCTGTCAGCTACCGATATCGTACATGGTGTCAGAAGTGGCCGCCGTTTGCTCTCTGTAATGGCGGACAAGCCCGACGCTGCGTTTGCCGGTGTACCTGGACTCCAACAGCCACCGAACTTCGACTTCGACGACCCAAGTGCGTGGTCCACCTGGATTGAGCAGTTCGAGAACTATGCCTATGCTACTGGAATGCACCGAGCTACCGACGAGGTTCGGGTACGAACGCTTCTTTACTGCATGGGTGTTCAAGCTCGACACGTGCTAGCGTCTTTCAACTTGACGGTCGAAGCTCTGTCGTACAGCGTTGTGAAAAGCAAGTTCACCTCGTATTTTGTTCACCCGCTAAATGAAGTTCATGAGAGTTATCGTTTTCACAAGCGGACGCAGCAAACAGACGAAAGCGTCGATGCTTTTTATTCTGCGTTGCGAAACATGGTCAAAAGATGCAACTATGGCTCAGCGTCCGTAGAGGATAGGTTCGTTCGAGACCGATTTATCGTCGGCTTGTTGGACAGCAGGTTATCAGAACAACTCTGCCGCAGCTCTGACTTGACGCTGGACAAAGCGCTCCTGCATGCACGGCTGCACGAAGATGCCGAAAGAGAAAAAATCACAGCATATCCACGGAGTGAATGATGATGAGTGGGCGAAGCTGCGGAGGTTCATCGGTAAACCGTGAATCTTGCGTGAATTCTGCCCAGTACATCATCACCGAGGTGAGATCGGGCGCGTTTATACTAAAGGTTCGATGAGAGTTATGACGACTTGCAGCTCACTTTAATTTTACATGTACGCTGTGAATTTTCATTGTTTAGAAAACCATTGCTTTAGAAAACTTCTGCGTCTTTCGTTAAGTAGCTGGCGTCTTTTCGTTTTGCTTTAGAAACATCTGGCGTTCTTTCGTTTTGCTTTTAGAAAACATCTGGAATATTTCGTTGGTTTATTTCATCAATCAACGGCGTTTTGAACAAATTTTTATTGTTTAATCACGCACAGGAGAAATCTCACAGGCATTACCTTGGAGGTAAACAATGGCTGCTAATGGGAATGAGAGACAGAAGAAGTCGGCTTTTAGCTAACACTTACACTTCTACTTCTACTAACGTTTCCTACTGGAACATGCCAATGGCTGCTAATGGGGAATGAGAGACAGAAGAATTCGGCTTTTAGTTAACGCGCACGCTGCGAAGTTTTTATTGTTCAACAACGCACAGGAAAATCTCCCACCGGCACCACCTTGGAGGTCAAGATCTGGTACTAGCGTTACGACTGGTTACGCACTACGACTATTACGACTACGAGGGACGAACGGGTGCCGCCTTAAGGAGCTTCGCCCCTAAAACGTGAACGCGCAAACCAGTTATCTGGACCAGTCGCCGTTGATGCAGCGAAGCACAAGCCAGTGAAAAGACAATCCCATAAGCGAACGTCAGCATCAAGAGAAACCCCTTTTTATGACGCGACGCACGGATCGTGTCACTTCTGTGGACGTCCTGCCAAGAAAGCCGTTTGCAATTTTTGCAGAAAGAAAGGGCACTTTGAAGCAGTTTGCTTAGCCAAGCAGCGTTCGCACAGCCGACAGTCACATGCCATCGAGATGCATGCTGTCAAGACCAGTCGTGAAGCAAACACCAAGTTCGTTTGAGTTCACGTGAACGGCGTCCCGCTCAAGTTCAAAGTCGACCCAGGAGCGGAAGTTACCGTCGTTCCAAGCACTTTTCTGGGAGTACCGTCTCAACTCGAAAAACCGGAGGGTCATCTAACAGGTCCTGGAAATTATCCTTTAAATGTGTCTGGCCAATTCAGAGCTACGTTGGAGTGGAAGAGCCGCACCTGCGTACAGCCAGTGTATGTCATGCCTTCGCAGTCTACGCCTCTGCTAGGCTAGCCTGCTATACTCGCATTGGGAGTTGTGAAATTCGTCGACGCCGCACAGCGACCTGAAAAGCCAGCCAGCTCATCAAGCGACGCCACCCTTAGCGAGGATATCTTCGATGGACTTGGTACCGCAGGGGAGGAGTACACTATTAGGCTCAAGCCAAATGCCAAGCCATTTGCGCTCGGTGTACCTCGCAGAATTCCCATTCCTCTGTACGACCAGGTGAAGCAAGAGCTGGACCAGATGGAAAAACAAGGGGGTCATCAGGCGTATTACGAAGCCGACGCTGTGGTGTGCAGGTCTGGTCGCAGTACCGAAGACATCAGGCGGCATCCGAATTGTGTGGACTTGACAAAGCTCAACAAGGAAGTTCTCCGTGAAAGGCACGTGCTTCCAACGGGCGAATGGGTTCTCGGACAACTGGGCGACGCAAAGGTGTTCTCTAAACTCGACGCGACAGCAGGATTTCACCAAGTGCTATTGTCCCAAGAATGCCAAGAGTACACCACATTCATCACGCCATTCGGACTCTACTGCTACTGTCGTCTACCTTTCGGCCTGACCTCGGCACCGGAGTACTTTCAGCGAGAAATGGCTCGCATTCTGGAAGGACAACCGAACGTCGTCAACATGATCGACGACATCCTGGTTTTTGGAGAAGACCGAGAAGAGCACGACAAGCGACTTGTGGGGGTTCTTGAACGTCTGAGGAGAGCCGGAATTAAACTCAACAAGTCGAAGTGCTGCTTCGGTCAAGACAAAGTAGAGTTTCTGGATGTAATCATCGACGCCAACGGTATCTCGCCGAGACCCAGCAAACTCGAGGCCCTACGCAATTTGGAGCCACCCAAGGACGTTGCTGGTGTTAGACGCTTCCTCGGCATGGTCAATCATATTGGTCGCTTCCTGCCCAACCTTTCACAGGCAACCGCCCCTCTTCGCGCCTTGCTAGGCGAGCAAAATGCATGGCAGTGGGGACCGCTTCAAGAGACCGCTTTTAATCGGGTCAAGGAGATGCTCACCTCGGACCTCTGCGTCGCGAAATATCATCCCGGTCGTAATACCATTGTCTCATGCGACGCGAGCTCATTTGGATTGGGAACTGTTCTACTGCAAGAACAACCATCGGGGGAGCGACGCGCGGTAGCGTTTGCATCACGGTCGTTAACCGATGCAGAACAACGCTACAGCCAAACAGAAAAGGAAGCGTTGGCGGTAGCATGAGCAGTGCACCGTTTTGACCAGTACGTGCGGGGCCTCAACTTCACGGTGGAAACCGACCACCAGCCGCTGGTGACACTACTTGGAAACGCTGACGTGGACACGATGCCTCCACGTATTCAACGGTTCCGTATCAAACTTATGCGATACCAATTCAACGTGGTCTACGTTCCGGGCAAACAGCTAGCCACTGCGGATACTCTTTCAAGGGCTCCAGACGAGAAGCCGTCGATCAGCCTAGTGGATGTGGTAGAAGAGTTCGTGGAATTCCAAGTTGCAGCGATCACTGACACGAAGCTGGTTACTGCAGATGATGTCCGCAAGCACCAAGAACAGGATGGTGAATGCAACCCGCTCGTCAAGTACTGCACCCAGGGCTGGCCTCGTCGAGACAGGCTTCCGGAGCACATGAAGAAATACTGGAACCATCGAGGTGATCTCTCTTTGTGCAACGGCGTCCTGCTAAAAGTAATCGCTTTGTCATCCCGACTTCGCTGCAAAAGGATACGCTCGAACTTATCCATGAAGGCCACCAGAGAATTAACCGATGCCGGCTGAGAGCACAGCATTCCGTGTGGTGGTACGGACTTTCGCAGCAAATACGGGACAGAGTCAGTCCGCTGCAGGCAGTGCGCAGCCACACGAGCGCAAACGAAGTGAGCCATTGGTTGTAACGAAAACTCCAGCGCCAACTATGGCAAGAAAGTAGGAATGGACTTATTTAGTCACCGGGGACACAACTACCTACTAGTAGTTGATTATCGCTCTCGCTACCCTGAAGTCATCTACATGCGAAGCACGAACTCTGAGGCGGTTATCAATGCTGTCAAAAGCACTTCCACTCGTTTCGGCATCCCCGAAGGTGTACGAAGCGACAATGGACCGCAGTTCGCTTCACACGCATTTGCAGCTTTTGCGAAGCACTATGGCTTCCAACACATCACCTCGAGTCCAAACTACCCGCAGTCTAACGGGGAAGTAGAAAGGATGGTGCGCACGGTCAAATAAATCTGCTTTCCCGGTTCGGGAAAGCAGATGATCCTTTTCTGGCACTTCTGTCTTACAGAGACACTGCATGCGTCACAGGTTTAGCCCAGCGCAGCTACTGATGGGCCGCAGCCTGCGAACCACGCTTCTCAAGCCAGCGGATTGCCTGGAACCGAAGTGGCCTGCGCCTGACGTTGTCAAATGCCAAGACGAGGAGGTAAGAAGGCGGCAGAAGAAAGACTTTGATCGCCGTCGTGCTGCGACCTTCCTTCCTCCGCTGGAGTCAGGGGACACGGTGCGGGTTCGAGACATCAAGGAAACGGCGTGCGTTCCCAGCCCAGCCTCGAAGCCCCACTCGTACTTCGTGGAAACACCAACCGCGGCGCTTGTGCGTAATAGGGTGCACCTAGTGCCCTATTTCGGACTCACCACGAGTCAACTCAACGAGCCAGCATCGAGGAAAACAGCGAGGGGCACGAAGACCAAGCCACCGTTACAGACGCCACGGCAACAGCGACGCCAGAAGTCTCCAATGAATGCGGAGTGCGAGTCACCAGATTTGGTCGCCGAGTTAAGACTCCGAAAAGACTTGACTTGTGATGTGTCGTGTTTTTGTTGTGTGCATATCTTGGGGGGAGAGATGTAGAGGGCGCTACGCGCCATGCTTTCTATATATGGTTGAGGGGAATAAAGCAATGGGCATTCGTTCGGTCATCATGGCTCGGAGTCACTTGTGTAGACACGCCTAGCGTCTGTCAGCTACCGGTATCGTACAACGCGGAAGAATTCAAACCATGCTTAGAGATCTACATATAATTCACCACGACCCTTCGTCAGATGTACTCCTAAACGTTCGGGCAATAAAACTAAGAGCATAGACCCAATAAAAATTAAACGAATAAAAGACGTTTCGGCTTCACTGCGGAAGCCTTGTTCACTTTAATGGGGCGAAGGTAAGTTACAGGTGTTTATGTACTCCTCAGCACATGACGTAAGCAGCGCGTTTACCACGTGGGGAGGGTTCCCTCACTTCGACTGAGCGCGTGACGTGTTTTTTCTTTTGTATCTACAAAGGCTCAAGAAAAAACCGCGATTTCAAGTTTATTCTTGGCCAATAATTCTTGAGTTTGCCCAATCAATCTTGTGGCCCGTTGCCTCCATGTGCTTGGCGAGGGCATTCGAAACCGTTCGTTCTTGTCGACGTCGTTCTTGTAGGTGCCTCAGTCTCTGTCCAAAGTTGCCCGATTCGCCGATGTATGCGCAGTCGCAATTGGCGCTAAAATGTAACTACTCCAGGAAACGACTCTCTCGGAAACTTGTCCTTGCAGCCCATGAGTGCGTGCCTCAGCTTGCACACAGGCCCGTGTGCCACCCCAACGTCATAACTGCGCATAACGCGAGGCAAGGTTTCGCTTACCCCAGGACCGCAAGGTATGGCAGCAGGTTTTCTTGAATGAGGATTAGCCGGTCGGACGGAATTGGACAGGCAACGATCGACAGGATCCATTAAAGGCGTGGGATAGGCGCTTACCGAGAGGTCGTCTCGCACGTGGTCCAAGTAGATGAAACGATCTTCTGCTTTGGCGCAAACGCTGTTCGCATAGTTGAACAGGGAGGCAGCGAACGACCTTTTGTGAGCGTCGGGACGAACGGACTGAAAGTTTAGGTAGCGACCAGTGTGAGTGTCCTTTCGGTACACGCTAAACGAAAGCGATCCATTGCATCTCCTGACAAGAACATCCAAAAATGGGAGTCTATTGTCGACCTCAGTTTCGACTGTGAATTGGATGGCCTTTTCTTGAATGTTCAGGTGCGCAGTGAACGAAGCAGAAGCGCTGCGCCGAATTACGCAGAAACAGTCGTCCACGTAGCGCTGAAAAACTCTTGGCCTTGGACTGAAGGAAGCGAGTGCACGACTTTCCGGCCACTCCATCGTAAGATTGGCCTCTCAACAGAGACGGAGGCACCCATTCTCGTACCGTGAACTTGCCTGTAGAAGGCCTTGTCGAAGAAGAAATACTTGTTTCCAAGGCAAAAGGAGAGGAGCCTCTTGAGGTCAGGAATGTCCTGGGCGACCTGTATGGCGAAGTCCTGTTGCATTCCATGGCAGAAGTGCATGCTTCCACGGCCATGTTAGCCGGAATTGAGGTAAACAGTGACAGTTTGTAAGCTGGGGCACGCAATCATAGGCGGCAAGGACAGGCTCCCGAGAGAGTCGTTTCCTGGAGTAGTCTACAATGTACCATGCACCGATTGCGACTACGCATACACAGGCGAATGGGCATTGGACAGAGATTGAGGCAAGAATAAGAAACGACGTCGGCAAAGAAACGACGCAGTTTCATAATTGTTGGGGTTTAACGTCCCAAAACCACGGTGTGATTATGAGAGACGCCGTAGTGGAGGGCTCCGGAAATTTTGACCTTCCGGTTTTTTTTAACGTGCACCTAAAGCTAAGTACACGGGCCTCAAACATTTTCGCCTCCGTCGAAAGAAACCGAGCAGTTTCGAATGCCCTCGCCGAGCACACAGAGGCTACGGGCCACAAGATTGACTGGGCAAACTCAAGAATTATCAGCCAAGAAGGAAACTTGACATAGCGGCTTTGTCTGGAATCGTTGGAGATACAAAAAACACGTCACACGCTCAATCGAAGTGAGGGAACCCTCCTCCCCCCGTCGTAAACGCGCTGCTTACGTCGTGCGCTGAAGAGTACATAAGCACCTGTAACTTGCCTTTTTAGCTTTTCTTTTGGTCGGTGTCCTTCGTTTTATTCCCTCATGTTTCATCCAGAACAGAGGGGTTCCCGTCGAACCCTCGACTCCTAAACGTTGCATCGCTGCGGCGAAGCATGACTGTCCCACAACCTCCATTTGTCACTGTCCGTCAGTTCGTTCGGCTGGCAGGCTCCACTGGCGTGTCAACACCTCGACAACCTTCATTTGTTATAACACCAGTTTCTGTTATTTGCTTTTTTTCGCTAGGAACGGTTTTTAATACCTAATAGGCAAGTATGCCACCATTCACTGCGCAACATTACTGCATTAGTCAGTTTAGACAAGAAAATTAACAAACAGTGGAGCACTGTGGCAGAAAAGTAGCGAGCCAGCTCTGAAATGTCCTGATGGGGACAAATGACAGGCAACTGAGCAGGACTAACGTACGAAAAAAAATGAACTGCACACAATTTAAACGTAGCTGACAGAAGTGGTGAGAATTCGCTTACTTTAGCCCATCCTATTTTGCTGCGTACAAGGTGCGTACACATATGGGCATTCTTGTTCACTGGTGGAGGGCTCAGCCATAACTGATCATCTTCATGATCAGCCACAGTATCAGCACAGTCTGCAGCTGCGGAGGTGGATGAATTGCGTTGTAGAGCGCTGCGGTAACTTCGCTACTTCGCAAAGTAATGATGGATTATGGCGTATCTGATGTTTTTCGTCTTCAAGTTATCTTAGGTGAATTCATAAGATACTCTGTAAGTTTTATTAGAACGCGTTTGCTCTGCTTGTGCGCTGTCAAATTTTGTCTTTGGTCCTTCCTCTCATTGCAGATGTGAAGAGTTAGTTGAACATCCAAGCACATTTCCCGAAATATTATAGACAAGAATGCAATACTAATGCGTTAACTTTCAGACAACGCTAAAAGGTGAATTAAAAAACAAATTGTTTATTGAAATAAGAAGATCCGGAAGAAGCATGGTAAGCACGTGATCATACACATTGGGCGTCGGCGTAAGAAGCGGCTGGCTGTACGAAAGGCCCTAGAATGGCGGCAAGTGTAAGTACACCCATCTGTCAGCCTTTTTGTTTTTTTATTTTTACCAATGAGTGCGCATTTCTCCGACTCCGTGACATTCATTACTTGCTCTCGCCCTTTGATCTTTCTTCCGGAAAGCTCTTTCTAGATCTACGTCGTGTCTTATTTAGGCAGTAGACACTTCCCGCATCACTGACCGTACCTCCTTCATTCTTTTACATATGCTTTCTTCATCAAAGGAACAGCTTATTCAAGCGCACGCACACACATACGCTTTCAGATTGTCAGCATCCATGCTTCAAGCCGAACTAGAGAGCTGAGCAAACTCTTCAATTTAAGCACAGCTGGTAGGATTCCTCGAAGCCAAGTCAGCCAACAAAATAACACACGCGCAGCCCATGGCTACGTCACCGTCGCCTCGCTGTTTTTCTTGCGAGCCTAGTCTGTGCGTGCCCCGCCACGGTGGTCTAGTAGTTGGCGCTCGCCGCTGACCCGAAGGTCGCGGGATCGAATCCCGGCCGCGGCGGCTGCATTGTCGGTGGAGGCGAAAATGTTTTAGGTCCGTGTACTTAGATTTAGGTGCACGTTAAAGAACCCCAGGTGGTCGAAATTTTCGGAGCCCTCCACTACGGCGTCTCTCATACATATCGTGGTTTTGGGACGTTAAACCCCAGATATTATTACTAGTCTGTGCGCCAGCTTCGCCTGTGGCAGCAAGCAGATATTTATGAACCTATCGAAAGGAGGTTGAATGCAGACGGCGTCACTCCCTTGTTTCTGTTCGAACGGCTGACCGAGAATTGTTCTTATAACGATTGGTTTCCGCCAGCCACCATATTCGCAACGTCAAACATCTACACCGTTGCTGGCATACATTTCAGTTAGTCCAGTTAGCCAGGAGATTTGTTTGCTACTGTGTGAAAGCAATTATTGGGCCACGAGATCGAGATGTAGGTGGAAGCACCGTCCCGCGTCAGTGTAGACGGGTGTCGCTTGCACACGACAGTGTTTCGCTGCTTGATATCTAGTCGATTGTCTAGTAATAAAATGCGCGGTCCGCCGCGAAGTGGTAATGTGCTGTCCTCCAACTCCACATTTTGCACAAAACAGCGAAAGCATTCCTGCTATAAGTGAAAAAAAGAAAACGCGATCTCGTATTGTGTGGAAAACAAACAGCTGCTCCGTCTATCCTTCGGCGCTTTCTTGGCGGTTTCTGTTCGTGTGTGACTCGCGTTTTGCCCGCTTTGCTTGCAGTATACTGTAGTGTAAATGAACTAATGGGGTCTTCATTGACCGACTTTTACCGGTTCAATTTCAAATGATTGTAATACCCATTTAAGAAGTTGCGCTGTTGTACAAAATATAAAGACAGCAGTGCTGTATAGTGCCGTAAAAATACCCATTTAATAAGAGCTCTGCATGCTTCACACACTGGGAATTTCAGAAAACCAGTTGCCGCCGCGATGATACAATGTTTACGGTGCTCGACCGCTGCTGTCGCATTTTGATGGAGGCGGAATGCTAGAGGCCCGTGTAGGGTATACGGCGGGGCAAAATGCGACAAAAATGTGAAAACAGCGAATATTTTATTTTATTTTATTTATTTCACTCGTTACCATAAAACACCAATGCAGGCACTTTCTTACGACTGTTCGAAATTACGACTGTTCGACTGTTCAAAATTTTATTTTAAAAAGGAGCAAAAAATGCACCAGACGTCTCATTTGCCCCAACCTGCGGGGCAAAACGAGACGCTGCGTGAGGCGAAACGAGACAGTGTGAAAAAATTTTATCCTTGAGTTCTTGCAGTAGAAGCACTTCAAATTCACTCCGTGGGCACCCACGCAGTCTTCATGAGCCAGTCTTTGCACTCCACGCATTGAATACAATCAGAAACCCGATGTTGTGTTGCTCCGAAACACCTGAAAAGCATTCAGCGCATTTTCATGTCGTTTGCTCCCAGGAAACTCTAGATGATATTCTCTTGTACGTCCGTACCACCCTAAAGAAAGAAATATTACATATAATGAGCGTAAATAAATGGTTCACTTAATAAGACACTCTCTAAGGCAATTCAATGCCTTTTTGTCGCGTTTTGCCCCTCTCACATGCCCGAATTAAAAAAAAATTTGCCCTTTGGGCCCGGTACCAATGAACTAAACTTTTGGTGGAATGTAGCTAGTAGTATAAAGTAACAATATAAATACTTACGTTTTTGTACTGACGCCGGAGTAGCTTCATACACGGATCCGAAAATTTGGTCGAGCAGAATTTCGCCCCTTTTTGGCGGGTCACGAACACACTGACATCAGCCACGCAATTTTTCCCGCGTGAACGCTGTGAGCAATCATCAATTTTTACACAAAAACGTCGAAAACTACCGGCACCTATCGCTGAAATAGAGAAACAAAGAAAAGGTACTTTTAGCATTAGCTGTAGAGGGCGGCAAAGTCAAAATGACGCGTTTTGCCCCGCGTCTCATTTTACCCCGCCTTACCCTACTTAGCGTATATCACAGAATATCAGGTGGTTGACATTTCCGGAAGAGCTCCACTACGGCGTGCTCCGGAATTACATCCTTGATTTGGCTCGTAAAAACCCAGCATTTGTTACTAAAAGACCGATTGGGGGTTCAGAAAAGGAAAAGTGCCGGGTTTTTGACGAAAACTAAGGACTCTATAGATGTACACGCTACCATTTGCAGGCGAACTAAGCATCCCAAACGTTGCTCGACACAAAGTAGGGAAGGTTCCCCCGAAGAGCTGTCATGTGCAAACTAGCAAGCACTTCAGTGTTACTGTTATTATTTTTCTACTTCACGCGTCTGTTGTGTTTGCCATGATAACATATGCGCTATCTTGGTAGACGTGCGCAGGGTTCTCCATTAGGGAAGGCCGAGTCCCCCTCTCCGTTTGGTCGAGCGAAAGATGGGGGTAGACTTGGCGTCCTCCTTTGATTATTATGGGAGGGGGGGGGGAGGAGGAGCCCCCCACCTCGTGCTCACGCCTATCTTCGTTAACTCATGACCCTCCCTTTCACTCCCTCCGTACAGACCAGCAAACGATGATCTCCCCTGCTTTCCTGTTTATTCGTTGCTCTGTGGCCGGTTTGATGTTACCCACAGCTTTGGGGGCAGGCATTTGTTTATTCGCCGAAGCGGCGATGCCATTACAGTTTCCATTGAGCCGACCAGCGAGAGCTAACGAGTTCGACCAAACTGCACTAGCGGCTCAGGCTACAAGGCGAGGGCTAACTGCGATCGCCCTGCTACTTTACTGCGGTGAGTCTTCCTCACTGCGGTTCTCGGTCACGGATGGGCAAGCGGCTTATTCGAGAGCAGCGGTTTTACATTTGTGTGCGCTAACTGTGGTGTTACACCGATTAACTTAGAAAGCGTTAACCAACTCCGCGTCCGAACTGTGGGGCTCTCCTCGGTTGATTGCGTGTAGTTCCCTATTGCGAAGAAAACGAAACCATCACTTTGTTAGCGCAGAATGCACAGAATACACTAAGACGTACGAAGGCACACCCGTATTTCGATAAGTAACACCCGAAGAGTTGTTTATCGAACGTTGTGCGGCAGAACGCACTCTCAGCGTCAAACATTTATTGGCCACAAGGCAAGAAAAAGCTAAATATTCCCGTTGCATCGGCAGGCATTGGTGAAGTTAGATTTCCGGCCTGTTCAAAAACGCGCTATACACATGTACTGTGCAGTTCGACCAAACCAGTCACAAATTGCCAGAAAATTGATAGTTTTCTCAGGGGTAGTGGTCTCTAAATTTTTGACGCCGACTGTACCTATTTAGTGCAACCGGAAGAATGCCTAGATGAGTGACTCAACAAAGGCAGCAGAAAAGTGACAAAGTGAGAAGAGGGGCACTTGATATTACAGTGTCGTAACATTGAGCATGCTCCGTACATTGGCAATGGCGTAGTCTTATTCAGACACAAAGATTATTGCA